>NC_134477.1:5888461-5912690 GCF_964194025.1 Convolutriloba macropyga
ATTTTAATGGGGCCATTATGTTGCGAAGATTCTCTTCCAAATTAAGTGACTGTCAAAACCTCCTTGTATCATTTCAGTACTCATTGCTTAACTTTTCAAGCTAGAAACGAAAACATTCAACAGAATCATTGAAATGAATTTGATGTATTTATCCCGGTTCTTGAGATGTCTTGTACCGAATTCGTTTCTTGTCCTCATTTACGGATTATTTTCTTTATCTTTTTTGCAAGTTAACGGACCAAAAACGATGTCATAAGCTTCATAGAAATTTGCGTTCTTTCGTTTGAACAAAAATAATATGGCTTGAAATTAATTTAATTATTATTTAGTTTTTATAAACAAAAAACTTTTCCTGCTCATTGGTACCAACTCAAAATTTAATGAACAGCTAAGAGTTTGAACAGCTTATTTTTTCTCAAAACAAACACGACGGCAATATTGGCTTTGATGTGTCAGAACCTATAAATGGAAGTTACGGTTGTATAATGTCTTACTCGACTTTTTTTGCTTAAAATGAACCGTTGTTTTTCAAATCTGATAAACTCCAAAATATTATTACGAAATGCGACATGACAAAATAAGTTTGATCAAAATGGTCACGAAAACACCAAGAAACGTTGATGCATAGACAAAGGCTCCAAGAGAAAATGAAGATATATGCCATTTAGAGCACCTTAAAAATCAAATCAAATAATTTTGTTCAATTATCAAATCAGTTTTATAAGTTATAAAGGTTCACATACGTTTACATTTAAGATATAACATCAACGTCAAGAAACCAGAATTATTGAACAGTTCGAATAACGTTGGCAGTCAAATAAAAATTTTGTGTTTTTTTTTGGTTTTTTACCCCGGAACAAATTTCAAGTGTTGATCTTTGAGTCTCCATTTAAAAACACGTCTTGAATTGACAATTCGGTACTTACCACGTCCTATCTCAAGTCATAAGACGTGTGAAGACCTGTCAAGACTTACTCAAGACTTGTGGAGTCTAAGTCAAGTAATGAGAAGACTTGGCAAGCCTTGAGTCAGATCTTGGCCAAGTCATGGCAAGTCTTGAGTCAAATCCTATGCAAGACTTGACAACCTTTGACTATTGCGCAGTTAGGCAAAGTAGAGTTTGAAGATGAAATTATTCAGATTTAATGCATTTCAAAATTAGGAAAAATTGGTAAACTTTTTTTGGAGAATTTGCTAATCTGACAAAATTTCTTCTGAATGCAGCATATAACAACTTCAAATGTCCAATATATTCAACACGAAAACAAATTTTGTTTCAATGGGCTGAAAAAATTGGCCATGACAGTTATCTTTGATCGATATCAGGCTTTTTTCAATCTTCATAAAGTGAAAAATTGTGGAACTGCTGGCGTTGTCTTGTGCTTCCTTTTTCATTTTGGAGAGTTTTTAGGCACGTCACCGTAAGTGGCGACCTTCTTTTGTTATCAAACGTAAGCAATCTAATGATAAACCTCTGCTCGATATTTGACACAAGAAACGTCATAAGTCGTGGCCAAGACTTGCACAAGACTTTTCAAGTCTTGGCCAAGACTTGCCAAGACTTAGGAATTGATTTAAGACCTGCCAAGTCTAAAAAGTGACTTGATCAGAACTCTGATAGAGCAGTGATCCAAGACTTGCAATTTCATTGAAGCAGGACTGATTAAGAACTGACGTTCAGTCCGGGGCAACTAAATTCAATTAATTGGTGACAATTTTAATCTCTTCGGTTTAGTTTCTCTCTTATAAAATTAAAAATTAGGCTACCTGAATGTTATGCATCTGGACAGACATCTAATATACAAAACAGGTGCATAAAAAGTGCTTCAATTTTTAAAAAATCAAAAAAATGAAATTTTTAGCGCGTGAAATTTTAGGATCTTGAGGCAGAGCCTCGCTCACAGTTCACGATTAATATCATTCTTGCTCTGCTATCACGCCGAGTTATTTCTTAATTTGCTGCCGTCAATCAAATTTCTAAAAAATGGAACTTCTTTATTATCAGAAAAAAATTAGAAAGATATGATTTGACTGCAAATGCCTGACATATTGGTTGGCACCATTTTTTCCATGAGAAAAAAGCACATAAAAAACACTTTTAAAGAAAATTGATTGAACAAAAACAGAATTACTCTTGATAAAAAAGACTATTCTGGCCATGACCAACTTTAGCTGCCTTGTTTTCGCGAGTGCATGTTTACACAAATAAAATTTTTCAAAAGACTGCAATCGGTTTAATCAAATTTGATCAAAAAAATGCCAAAAATTTTTGCGTTGTAATTTGAGTTATCAATTCGTTCACGAGAACGCTATTGATATCTGAGATTCTAATTGACAAACTGTTGCCTCAATATATTGTGATCTCTTGAAATTTTTTTCAAAATGTCAAAACTCTTTTATAAGATGCGATAGAACAGCGAAAATTTCTGTTAGAAAAGTGAAAAAAAAAAACAAAAAAAAACTGTTGTACGTAAATGAACTAGATGAAAAATTGAAGATTTACGCAATTTTCTGCCCTTTCAAGAAACACAAAATCAATGAACACTGGAACACAAGAGTTTTATTTGCTTGCTTAAAACAAGAAGTATTCATTTTTCGCATAATTGAGACTTACTTGTTTAAAAAACTCGTAACTTTAAAATTAGGATAACATCAACATTATATCATTAGATAGCATCATATTAAAACATCCCGAATCATCATTAGCACTCATAATAGAAGTTTTGCGTTCTTCTTCGTTGTTTTTCCCAAAAAAAATGAATTTCATGTTTTTAATTTTTTTTTTGCTTTCTGATAGATACAATATTTAGGCTGAGCAAATATTTTTCTTATGGAAAAATATCTACATTATACAAGACCGAAGCATATAAATTTCTTTAGTGTTCAAATTCGGTTTGAAAGTTTGATTAGGATACTTGACAAAAAACAATTACAAATTTCGATCGATCATAAGAGATCATAATTAATTCGTTATTTAGCATACAAGAATTTTTAAAATTTCAGCAAAACTTATTTGCATAATTTTTATGTTTGTAGGAACTTTCAAAAACTTGCATTTTGTCATCTTAAATCTTGAAAAATTGTACCTTATGAACAAAACTTTGATCAAGTCACTGCTGAACATAGTGTTTCTTAAACGTGTCGCCCAAAGATAAGTACAGTTGGATTCTCTTAGTGCAGAGGAGAAAGCGTTTTTTGCTGCACTACTTCCGAAAACTTTCTTAATGTTCTGAAGAATAAAAAAAGTCTTCTTCGTAATTTGATAGCATTTGGCAAATCTGTGGCGAAAAGTCTTATTTTTTCCTTCTCCTACAAATTACATATGCTGAAGATGTAGCTTTACAATGATGAAAAAGAACCTTCATCCGCGCAAAGTCACACTAGGTATTACACCATAACAGCGATTGAAAAAAAAACACAGAATAAAAACTAATTGTTTAAGAATTATATATATAATCATTCAAGAATTAAATCATCTTGTAGGTTCCCTGAAAGGATCGTACTCCGGCAGTCGGTTATCTTGTAAGATCTTGCAAGAATATTGCAACTTACGTTTATCTTGCAGGTTGCAAGATCGGCATGATTATCTAACAAGAATCTTGCCAGATCTTGCGAGATAAATGTCTTGGAATTTTGATTTAAAAAATCAGTTTTAAACTTTCATTTTAGAAAATTTGATCTTACTCTCTTCTCGTGTTTGTGTGTTCAGCGCGAGAAACCCCATCCTTCTTTTTTGCCCAATTCCGCGCTTCAACTTCACGCTTTTCTGTGCACCTTCTCATATGCTTTTGTTTTCCTGATGCTCTCAATTATACGTGTTTGCTTTATTTTATATCCCCTAGCCCTTTCGATGATCCCTTTCACGCAAATTGATGATGTTCCTGTTTATATGTCTTGACCATACCAACTTTAGGTTCTCTCTTTTTTCTTTGGAAGCTAGAGAACAGGTCGAAACATATTCTATACTCTCTGAAGAAGTATATCTCCTGCTATAATCTCCTAAAGAGGCCCATGTAGCAGCCAAGGCATGTTTCCGGCGCTTCTTACAAGACGATTATCTTGCAAGAGTCTTACAAGATGGACGCTTATCTTACAACCTTCTTGGGAATTGGACAGTTATCTTGCAAGATCTTTCAAGAATCTTGAAAGATCTTGCAAGAAAATGCGTATTCTTGCAAAATTCTTGCAGAATCTTGCAGGATAACCGTGCGATTTTGACTGGGGTCGAAAACACACTTGAATGACATCAATTACTATCCTTATTTTGACTGAATATAATTATCGAATTAATTTAGTATCAAAAATTTCCGAAACCCAAATCACTGGAATCAATTTTTCCTCTTATATCCCCACACTTTTAGCTATAACATGGACTTGTTATCTAGCATAGCCATCCAGTCACGGGCAATTTTTCCCTCGATATCTTTGCTATTATTTTCGATATGTCCATTGAAAACGTCAAATTCTTTAATCGAGTTTCCACTCATTGCAAACGATAAACATCGCAAAGCCAGGGTACTGTTGTTCTTCAATCTCCCCATATCCATTTTGAAATCGGATAGCCGTTTGTTTGGAAGTCTGTAAAGTCCGCACGATTCTTCTAACTTCTCATTTTCCTCCTTTAAATCTTTGATTTCGTCTTCGCAATTTACCGAATCACAATATTCTCTCTGAAATTGCCCGAATTTTCTGTCAAACACTTCCGAATTGTAATTGTAAAACCAGATTGACTGTTCGTGAAACGACATTAAAGCAGATATATTTTGTTCAGACATTTCGAAATTTTCAGCCGAAAGTTTTTTCTTCGTGAAAGCAAAATCGGATAACGGCAAACAGGTCATTTTGTGCAACATTATCAACCCTTCATTTAATCTATCGACGGGTATTATTAAATCAAATCCGTCAGATACTTTTTTGGCGCATAATTTGAACTCTTCGAAATTTTGTATCGACCTGCAAGTGTGAAGAATTAACTTTGTTCCCCCATCTTCGAAAGGTCTAGTTATAGCTTTTTCCCGCTTTGATTTGTCCGGTTTCTTGAACTGTTCCAGAGTTTTGTCAAAACTTGCCGGATTATAATAATTTTGAAGTCGCAAAAACTTGATTAGTGAAATTGTTTGCTCTCGGACGTTCCTCGTTGTTGCAATCCAGATACAATTTTTTTTCGGGAAAAGCTTTTGTAAAGTGGTAATAGAATTCAACGAAAAATGAGATACCGAATAGCCAATATTTGTTTGATTTTGCTTCAGGTAATTTTTTACTCTATAAGGATTGAAAATCTGATATTTGTGATAATGAGATGCAATTTTTATAAGAATTGACGAAATTGTTGTTCCAGCTACTTTAACGTCTTTCAAAAAGAATATTTTTGTTTTATTTTGGCAAGCTTTTGATTTTTTCTCAAACTGGATTTGAGAATGAGGTCTTATCTCTTTGTCTTCTATTATTTCGTTTGGAATCTCAAAAAGCTGGGGTTTCAGTTTTCCGAATCTGTAACCGTGAAATTGGCCAAAAATTTGCCAAAGCAACGCACAAACTAAAAGAAAAGGAATTAAAACTACAAATTTTCTGATAAGACCATATAGTTTTCCGTTTCTAATATAGTTTGAAAGAAATAAGCAACATAAATGGGTGTGATGATTTAGACTTCCGAGCTACCAGAGCCTAAATTGTTTACAAATAAAACAGAAGGTGCAAAATAATTAAGACCAAGAGACTGCTACCAAGCCAAAAAGAGTTGTTAAAACACTCACGTTCATATTCTAAAAGGCCGAAAGTCTGCACTGCCATAGAAGTTAAAATGCCAGAAGTTTCTACGTAGGCGGATGTTGAATTCGTTGACTTTCGTCATTTTTAAACGTGAGCGTTTTGTGTTTTAAGCATGATTATACATGACTCTGCAGAAGTCACTTCGAGATTTTGACTTATTATCCCGACCCGCTTCCCGGTTCTCGATAAACGCTAGAAGCTCTCAGTGATTTTCAAGTCGAATCACGTAACCGTTACTTGAATAGCAACAGGCTACATTCGAGCAGAAATAGAGATACGGTTGATGACAATATGCAATCTTACGAAATTACAGCGTTTCTTTAAAGAAAATCTGCAATACAAACCGATTTCGCAGCAGTCATACAAGCTGCGCTATTAAAAATTTTGTCGCAAATTATAGTTCCCTATCGAACTTTGTCTCTGTCACAATTTTTGTCCTTTTTTCATCTTGAGAGGTTTCATTACTAAAGGAGCATAAAGCAAGAGGAAAAATAGCATCAGCTTGCGCAAGACACAGAGGGATGTCTATTCATTGTAAAATTTGAAATTAAAAACTATGGTTATAAATGATAATGAAATATTGAACGAAAATGCAAGACCACGCAATTAAATAGTTAGAAACATCCAAATGCGGGTTTTTCTCTGTTTTTTGCAACAAGTATATTAAAATAATAACCATACGGTTAAATATACGTGAAACAAAAAAAAACTACTTCAACCATTCAAACAAAATAAAATAATAAGCATCAGCAAATTTCTTACAGAATCACATTATAAAATTTTCCTCCGATTGTTTTGATCCTAAAAATAAAAATAACTTTTAAAAGCTCCTACGATACTATTCAAAGGAATTTTTTCAGGTTGTGAGAGCAAAAAATCATTCAACGTTTTCTTAAAAACGTTTTCATTTTTTGCACAACCGAAGCCACTGGGCTAACCTATTCCATTTTTGTACGCCTTGACGCAACAATCGAGGTCCATCCAAAGCCGGTTTTGACATTTTGTCTAATTTTGAATTGTTTTGTTCGAGTATTTCGAAGAAGACTCAAATACACGTGAGAATTTTCAGAATTTTCCGACCCGGCTATATCACAATGAAATTTGATTAGCGACATTTTTGCTATTATTAGCTCAACTGGTATGGACTTGGTCTGGATTAGCAAACCTCTCGCTTTGTCATACTTTTTGAGTAAAAAGCACAACTTTATACCCCAGTTAATCTGTCGGTTAAGGCGATTTAGGTTTTTTGCAGATAAATTTTGAAAAAAGATTGCCGAAAATGATAATTGTGAAAGCAAAAGTGATTTTAGAAGAAGAAGGCGTGCGTTCAGAGGAACTTGACGTCTTATTAGGTAATTTGATCTTATAGCATGAGCCATCTTTTTTTAGGTTTTATTAAGCTGCTCATCGAAACTAAGATTTAAGTCAATTTAAATACCAAGATATCAGCAACATTTTTGTGTTGTGAGAACTCCGTTTTTGTAAAAAATAATAGATCCAAAATCAGAATTATTGCGCGAGAAAAAGATTAATTTGGTTTTGTTTGCATTCAAATTTAGTTTGTATTCAACGTTAGTTTGTTCATCTCTACGTATTTCTCTTTTTTTTTTAATTTCCATGATTTTTCCATGTAAGCTAATTTTCTGTCCACAACGGACAATACTTGTGTCATCTGCGAATCGAATTACTTTTTCTGTTGTGCTTGTATTAGATGAGAAATCGTTCACATATAAGAAAAAAATGAGTTGTCCTAAAACAGTTCCTTGTGGCACATCATGACTCACATTTTCACAATCAGAGAACATGCCATTAAGTTTTACTTTTTGTCTGCGGTTGGCAAGAAATGAAAACAGTAATTCTTTCGCTTCCTGAGAAAAACCATTCATTTCAATTTTTTAAAGGAAAAGGTTATGCGAAATGAAATTACACGCTTTTGGAAGGTCTAGAAAAATAGCAACAGTTTCTTTGCTTTGATCTAAATTAGACGAAACTGTTTCAAACAGTTCTAAATCTGTTGCTAATTTTTCTGAAATCTGACTGCTCTTTGTTTATAATATTATGCTTATCATTGAAATCCATCATCTGAGTCAGAAGGAGGCACTCAAAGATTTTTGTAAAACTCGGAGTTACAGAAATTCGTCGATAGTTTGTGCTATCTAATTTATTACCTTCTTTGAAAATTTGTGTTACATAGGCTAGTTCTCTGTACTTAACCTTTTCTCTGTTCAACACCACCTCAAACCGCCCCCTGCCCAACCTCACATCTACATTATTGGGTATGACCTGTACCAAACTACAAACATAAAATGATTATGGACAATTGGACTGGGTATAGAGGCTATTTCACAATTGGGGTACGAAGTAGGACAGACACAACAGCACTAGCGATACTCACATTTGACGAATTCTCAATTTGATAAAAAAAGGATTTTAAAATAAAGTACATTTTTGTTCATATTTCAGATAATTTAGAGCCCACCGCTTTTGCTTTCCTAAGTGTCTCAAATTTCACTTAGAAGGAAAAGCATCGATATTTCTTAATTTTTACGATTCTTTAATTCTTAGCTCACCGGGGTCCTTCAAAAGGGTTAATTTAGTTTTTCGGTTTTTTCAAAGCTAACTCAAAAAAGCGGATAATAGACTTCGTATAATTAACTGAAAAAAAAAACATAATTCAATCTGTGTGAAGTATTCCTTGTCGTAAGTCAGAGATCGCTTGTTACTTCTGGTCAGGCAACACAGACAGTGTGAGGCCAATTCATATCCAATTTGGACGAGCGGTGTGCCAATCTACAACTAACCGAAAATGAACGAATCAAGAAGCAAAAGCAACCGAGAGGCAAAAAAACGAAAACCCTTGAGGAAATTGAAGCGCAGGCGGGGCCTAAAAGGAATAAAAGAGCAGCAGCCAAACAATTAAATATTTTATGAGCAGAAAACATACCCGATGATAAATATCTACATTTAGAGAAAAATTTAACACAAAAAAAAGTCTGCGACCGAAGAAAAACAGAAAAACAGTAAAAAAAAAACAACAAACAGAAATTCATCTCGATTAACAAATCGTTCTATTGTTCATATTTTTTAGAAATATCTCCAAGTGATGGTAGTGTTGAGAAAAACGTCAGAGATAGACACCAAATTTTTGAAAAAATTACTGTAGCAGAGTCAACGCAGATCAACATCAGATATTCCATGCCTTGGAATTATTGGGAAAGCACACGATCAACATTGTATGCTAAAAAGTCTACAATTATTAAAAAATGGTGAAAGTAAAATAAGTTTCGCTAAAATTTTTGTTACCCAAACACTGCGCTGCGTTAGAAAGTTAGGAACATCTTCAGAAAAAAAGCGTGATAAACCGATGAAAGGACTCTACATCAAAATCAGATAAATTTGCAAATTGAAAAGGCGAGGTTTTAATGAGAGAAGATAAAGCTGTAAATGAAAATGAAGTTACTATAAACATCTTCATGAAGAGCGTTAGCTACAGCGCAAAAAGAAGAGCAGCATTATAGATTAATTATATGCATTCTCAATATGCATTCTCAATAAGTGCGCTATGAGATCGAAAACGATGGATCATCATTGACCTGGACCCCTAAGAAGAGAGATGCCAGTAAAGCCTAGCATAGAAGGCAACCATATAGCTCCACATAGTTCAATAGCTGGATTTGACCCAACCTTGAATTGTATAGGCAAAATCAATTCTCATTACATTCAAATTCACAAGATTACTCATCATTTGTCGAAGAGTGTGTCACTTCCAAAAGAACTGCTTTACTATAAAACTGTGTGTCAAACAGAAGTGACCTACCAAAGCCGAAGATGAGGAAATGAGATGGCAACCCACTGGAATGGCCAAATTGGTCGAGTATTTTCATCAATACGGCGGATAAACAACCAACAACAGAAAAATAATCAAGCTTAAACTCCATTGTCAGGCACAGCACATGATTGTTTAAATATGTTTTCTGAGCAGTTACCGCGCGCTAGCTTCAGAGCAAATTTTCCTTATGTTATGTCATCCAACTGGACCATATTCTTAATGCAAATCGGCTGAGGCCGCATGATCAAATTTTTTTCTCAGTTATTGTACTTAATTTTTTGATTGCGCACAGAGAGTGCAGACAAATTGGTTGTCTGCAATCAAGTGCATCATTGTAATTATCTGCAGACAAATTGTTTCAAATTCTCAAAGAAAAGAAGTAGTTTTATTTTATTGACAAAGATGAAGACTGGCGTAAACTGATTTGGTTTGAAAAATGGCTATCACGAATCCGTTTAAGAATGATTTTAAGCAATGAAAAGCAAACAAAAATTAGAACAACCAAGATACACAAAAAGAAAAAAAATCCCCAATACATTGACTTAATAGAAAGTTCGAAAACCAAAGAAAAGAAGCAAATGCAAAATTTTCACTCCTTGCTGCCTGACGGTTTTTCATAAACTTTAGAACTGCCAATTATTCAGAACCATCAGTGAGATGGATCGGTATGCAAAATTGAATCAGCAAGGTTTATCTTAGAGATAACATTTAAAAAAAGTGCAACAAAGGATCGTGAATTCAACGCTTGGTAATTTGATGTAGCAATAAACACAGTCGGTTCCTACATCCCGAAAACCAAATGAACAGAGGCAACCTCACAGTGAACATTGAAAACAATAAAACGAATTATGAACTTATGAAATTTCATTTTAAGTTTGCTTTAATAGTTTTTTGTGAGTCAACGATTACTTTTATCAACGTTTGTTACAGAACTTACAAGACCAAGACTTCGCTGACAAAACCAAGACGTCGATACTATTTACGACAGAGCTGGAATACAATGAACAAGATAGGTACACACAGAAAGGATGACAAGTTTAGGTTGGTTAGTCAGTGGACCCACATGTGGCATAAGAAGACAAAATATTTGTTATTTTTTCCGTAGAATATGTGAATTTCGCTAAGAATATCCAAACACGGACGGAGAAAATTTAAAGTCTCAAAATTAACCTTGCCAGTCCGTAAAAGAGGGAACTGCAGTAACAAAAAATTCTACACAGTACGACAAAAAAAAGTAGAGGACCAGTACAGTGTGGGAACAATGTAGATTAAACAGCAAGCCCTACTAAACAGTTAAAGATAAGCCATTGGTAGAATAAATTATGGTCTGATGGACGCAAACATGCAAAACTTCATCATGGAAAGACTTCAGCTATAATTAAGTTTTAAATGTTGAAAATGAGTCATGAAAATACTGGAGATATTTAGGATAGGTAATACAATTTTATTAAAACCTGCTATAACTGTGCTGAACCCAAAAAATCTTACGAAAGCTCAAAATTTTCTGATTGTTTTTTCAAAGTATAGAGGCATCTCCTTAGAAGGCAAGCATTAGCAGAACCATTTCATAAAAACGAGTTCTTAACACAAAGTTCTCATCTAACTGCGGGCTATTAGTCCTAAAAGACGACATTCATTTGATTTGTCTCCTAGTGATAGCTCCCAAACACGATAGAATTTTGTTCAGTTATGCATGAAGTCCAATTACTAACAAACCTGTTCAAAACTATAAATCCCAATGAGTCACATATTGGGCACTCGGAGGTCTCCATTATGTGTGAATTATACCCTAAAGCAAATGGGACGCTATAATAAAAAACATTACAAAGCAAAAAACAAAGAAATTGAAGCAAAATAAAAGCAGATAACTTAACTTTTTTTCAACAAAACAGTAGAGACCCATTGAAAATCAGTCTTTATACACAACACTAATTTTATACATACACTACTTGATATTTGTAGTCTGAAAAAAGTCACATCCTTAAGACTTCTTTCATGGCCGCGTTTGGTTTTGGAATGTCATGGAGTTGTTAAGGGATAGAGATTGAAAGATCAGAGAAAAGAACGTGATATGAAGACCGACAAATGCAATTTTTGGTAAGACAAAAGAACCGTGTTATATTAGAAGCACAGCTTCCAAGGTAGACATAAGTGTTTTCGGCTGATATAATGGATAACCTTGATGTTACAAAGTGGAAGTTTGTAAGAGGTATTAATAACGCAATGCATATTGCCACGGGTCTTAGGCATGCAAATGCTTTACACTCAATTTGGAACAAATGCAATGCCCGCAGGTCTTAGGATATACTGGAGCTCAAACAGCACCTCAAGTCCTGGCACATCTGACATCTGTCTTATGAACATTGAGCCATCTGACGAACGAACAGCCTGAACAAAATTCAGAGTGGAGTATCATGGAGGCTTTTTCATCGTTAATGCGGGGCGAAGGAACAAAGCGACGCTGTTATCTGTTCAATCGGCTAACTGTTAAAGGAGTCGGATTTTTTTCCGTTTCTGCCCCCCCCCCCCCCAGCTTAGTGGGCGCATATTATTTGCAGCCCCAGGCGCACGTGGCATATTTCTACATAATGTTTTACTATGTAATGGCACGTGTATCTGGGGGGTACAAACGGAAAAGATCCAAGAAGTTTTATAGATGTAGCTTTTACTGTCTACCTGTAATGATGGTATTAATTATAGAGTAGTTTAATCATTAGCGACAATGAGACGATTGTTTTTGTAGCTGAAAGGTTGATACCAGAGTACGTTGCCGCATTGAAGTAAGAAAAATCAAAATGATTTGATCCAACGAAGACTTAGGTCAAATTTCGGCAGCACCTGGAGGTTTTTCGGAACAGTTGTTCACTAGTTCAAATGAAGCAATGTCTGGAGTGTTGGGGAAGAAATCAGTCATGCAGGACCTTCTTTCAGCTAAGATGTCTATTGTTGAACAAATGACGAACGCACGACCTTTGGTACCAAGTAGCTCAGACGTTGATGACAATGAAACCTTAACTGTAAATCCGTTCTTGCTTGGCAAAAAGAACACTTGGTACCATATCGACCATGGGTAAATGAACGCACAAAAATCCGGCCATGAATGCACCTAAATGCGGATTTAAACGCTCAAAAGTCTAAAAAGTCGCACTAAACTTTTTGATTCAAAAAGTCGGACATGAATGCTGTATTTATCTAGTCAGAGTAGGAAATTGACGCTTATTAATTGGTTTTCTGCGCTCCTATTTTTGATTACCTCATTACCCATAATTTTTTGAGTTATAAAATTAATGACCTCCAAAAATATGGAATATAAGTGACGTTGAAAAATTAGGTTCAAGCCTTAAAAGCCACAGCACATCTTGTTGCCAAAAAATTCCAATGTTTTCATTGTTATTTAAACCCTTAGCGACCCGTAATAAGACTGAGGTTGTATATAGGAAATGAATAAAATAAACACATTTCAAGAACAGTCGCTATAATTAGTTAATGTAGTTCTATATATTTTGAAAGCACTTAAGACTGGAGATTAACCAACGAAATTCTGAGTATATTGTAGCCTAAGAAATACTGGATGTACACCACTAGCCAATCACAGACTGAGAAGACACTGTTATTGAGCCTACTCAGCAGGTATTAAACTTAAAAAGTTTATGTGATTAATAAGCTCGCAGAGTAGCTAAAAAGATGTATTTACACCAGAAGCTAAACTGGTAGATCATATGGGATCAAACCCTGTACAAGATAGAGATAAACAGAAATCTCCTTCTAAAAACCAGCAGAGACTACAGACTACAAGCGCTCCTCCAACTTGGAACAAATCCGCTCTACAAGACAATAAGAGACAATGGAGTACTCTAACAGGACTGACGTTACTGGCCAGCTTATCCTGTAACTGGCACCCTCACTGACTCAACACCTGAAAAGATGTGGGTCATTCAATGACGACTCCAGTCTTTACTGCACTCGACAAGGACTCCAGACGACTGCACAAGTCACCGACTCCATAGCACAACGAGGAAGGAGCATACAGCGTATTCCAGCTACAGACTCACAAATTCGGTTAAAAACTGTCAACCCCAGATGGTTGTAGCAGGAGGTATACTGAATGCACACCTCTAGCCGATCGAAGACTGAGAAGACACTATTTTCTTTCATATAGCGCCAACCTCATTAACTGTAGTCAGTCTTTTAGTGTAATTGCACGATGTGTATACCTCTGACTCCGGTGTTAACTCTATTATACATCGTCATAATTGAAGTTTATCTTCAGTGTTTTATAGAGTAGGTTAGTCTGAGAGAAATAGGTATCGCGCGTAGAAATATTTAGTCCTATCTCTTTATACCTTAAGGCTGTAAAAGGAGCCCACATCGAGTCTGCCTTAAAATAAGCACAAAAACTGAATTAGGCGCGCAAGCGCACGACAGTCGCTTGCGCGACAGTCTGGTCATGAACTCACGTAAGTCTGGACATGAACGCACGAAATCTGTGTAACTAACGGCAGTCTGGTAAACGCACAAATGTCTGAATATAAACGCACAAAAGTCTGGAAATGAACGTACGAACTTCTGAACATAAGTTGTTTTTGTTCGCAGTGGTCTCAACATGCACTTGTCTGGATTTATTAAAAGACAGTTATCGAGCTATATAAGGCGTGAAATGTCCTCGATAGATGTTTGAGTTTGAAAAGAGTTTGTCTGTACATTGGGTGATGCTGTAGACTTTTAGCAGGAACTAAAACAACCTAATTAGTTTAACAAAAAAAACGTGTCCTCGAATTCGGACTGACAACAAAAATGGTCCTCAAATTACGCCCGAAACCGTAGCAATATCTTGTTTTTCATTTCCTAAAAAAATTGAGGAAATGTAGCGAAATTGGTTAACCGTATCTGGGGTTGGAGAAGATTATAAAATCGAACCCGTATGTTGTTGGAGCTTTTTAGTTTGACAAAATTTTTGTTTATGAAAATAATTTGGCTAGACTTGTTAAAAGAATTAGCTTCGACTTTAACAAGGATACTTGACCGTTTAATGTAAATCAATAATTAACCCCCCCCCCCCACACACACACACACACACACACACACACACACACACACACACACACACACACACAATTTATAAGCTCTTTCCATAAATTCTAGGTCTAGAGATGGTCCCTGGGGCAAAGCGGTATCCGTCGGGTACCTAAACCTGTGTGATCAAAATTGTCAAAATTGGATCGCGACTCGCGAATGATTGATCAGATGCTATTTCGAGCGCAAAGGTGCCCGGAAATTGGTCTGAATTCTGTAAGGGTTGGGTTACACAGTAGCTTGAACAATGCTATGTGTTTTTTTTTGGTCGGAGATCGCTTTCGTCTCGTATGGTTTGCGAACTAAGATGACTTGGAGCGCACTTCGAGCGGTCTGGATCTCTTGAGCAGATTGAGGTCTGATTAGACGTCACTTTGGTCTCGAATTGGTTTATAATAATTTTCAGAGCTCTGATATGGTGTGATGGGATTTCATTATGGGATGGGACCTCAACCTTGCGTATTCCGAATTTTAATACCAAATTAAACCCAGTATGTGAATGCTAAACTTTGGCCAGTTTGAATGCTCAAGTTCACTTCGATGAAACTCAATTAAAAAAGACGGATCTTTTCCGTTTGTGCCCCCTCCCTAGTTTAGTGGGCGCATATTATTTGCACCCCCCCCCCCGAAGCACGTGCCATATTTTTATATAATGATTTACTATGTAATGGCACATGCTCTGTAACTGGGGCGCGAAATGTACTCGGAGGTGGGGGAGGGGGTACAAACGGAAAAGATCCTAAAAGACTTTGAGGTATGCTCCATTCCCAGAATCAAAAACAGAAATGCAATTCATTTCGCCCTTTGTATTTTGCATATGTTATTTGAGTTGCTTTATTGATTGATAGGATGGTCAAGTTTCCTGTGATATTCAACTGAAAAACGATGTCAATTCTTTGTAATCAAAAAACAATAACTTGATCCTCAGAAGATAAACTGAGGCAATATTGAACTCAAATTTGGTAATAATAATTCTAAACAAAACTAGTGCAGTTCATGATAATTAACTAATAGATTAATTTTGATTTCGCAGATTCAATTTCAAATCCGGCTTCGAATGTGTACATCATCAGTCAACCCTCTTTTCCGGCAATTTATTCCCAAATTTAGGATACGTATCCGACTTTTTGATCACAAAATGATCAATGACCTTGGACTGGTCAATTGAGTACTGTTGTATGTCTAGGGTCAGCTTGTCCATGGCCTTTATATAGGCAAAGCCATAGTCCTTAGCCCGCATGAATGACCACTGGGGTTCGAAGGGGCGGAAGCCAGAGTGTATCTCCCTGTTGCCGGCTGATCCAGATATGATGTGGACAGGGTATTGGGGGTCTTCATATAGGTTGGGGTCGTCAAACAGCTGAACACATTAAGAAGAAGTAATTAGTGCAGAAGAACGTTTTCTTATTTCATCTATCATTACATTAATGTATAGGTCCAACCTTGAAAACGTCAAATAAGAATGAACCCGTGGTCACAAAATGAAAATGAAACTTTTGTCGCATTCATCAACCGCCCCTTACATATATTCATATATACTCTAAAACCTAGTGCTTCTGGCGTTCGCTGAAAATTGCAAACGTACCGATATATAGAAATTCCAAATCTGGCCGATCGCAATTGGGAAAATATAAAGAATATATGTTTTGCTATTGGCTTGATTGATCAAAAAAGCACTCAACAAAATTTCCCGATTTCAAGATTGCATGTAAACACTTCTATTAATATACTCAGGAATGCCAAAAAGATTTTAAAAAATCAGTAAATCGGTCACATGTTCGGTTTTGACAGATACATGAAGTCCCACGAGACACTGCTTGCATGACAGTGACCCGCGAGACTTGACCCAGAGCGATAAATTTTGTCTATCATTATTCATTTTTATGGGCTGTTTATTTTGGTTAAATTAATAAATTAATTATTGAGACGTTACCATATATGGTATGAGTAAAGAGTTGGTCACATTAATTCTATTGATAAAAACCTAGAAAATGAAAATCCAGATTAGTTAGCGGGCCAGATCCCGATTAAAAAGACACATTCTACATATAGCACAATTGCTGCTACTTAGTTTGCGCTCATTGATTGAGCATAATTTGTTCTCAGGCGTTAAAAACAGCGCGAAACTTTGAAATTTTAAGAGTGATTAAGTTTTCAATTTCGGCAACTAAACGCAAAACATTGTCATTTTCTTTTTTAATTTAAGCTGGAAGACTAAAAAGAATGCTCAAATTCCGGTTTTGAATAATAAACTGATGGATTTGAGGTGAATTACAAGTACTAATTCATTTTCCAATTTTTTTTAGGTTCAAGAAAACAAAAATTTTGAGGCAGAACATGACAAGGAAGACACCCAATAATAATTGTAGAACTCCAAAAACAATCGAAACGATTTATCACAAGAACCAGTATACCGATGTGAAAACATCAGCGTCAGAGAGGTTCATAAATCTCTTGCCTGTTTCAACAGGACTTCTAGAAGTAATGTCAGACTTCTTTCTAGAAATTTTTGTTCTCCAGATATAATACAAAAAACTTGGTTTGAAGACAAAAATCAGGTTCCTTTTTATCGAAATGTTGTATTGTAGTAACATGCTCAATATGACCTTTATCTTTGCACAACGTAATTTTTGGTAGCTAGAATGTGCACCTACATGAACGGAACTTCTTGTCAGAGATCCAAAGACTTTTGGATTTTTTGAAAAATTGATATAATCAAAAAGGAAAGGTAACTTTTCAATAAAATAATACGCCTGTGCAGTGTATAAATCAAGGGTTGCAAGCTGCTTTTATCAAGAAAAGTGAGGAAGTTGCTGCTGTGGCCAGTGTATTGTCCAGGTTTGAATTCAACTTAAAATTCGTGGGCAATTTCGAAGTAGTGGTTAGGGAAACAGAGTTTTTCGTGAGAATTTTAAAAATTGATTGATAACTACAGAAAACGTCTGCCCGTCTGCAGGAAGTTAAAATAACAAAAGGCGTAATGATTATTTAATATAGAACTATTTTGAACAAAAAATATGTCTTATCTTGTTGTTTGCGATGTTTTTACATTTCGTATGGACCTCAAATTGTACCTGCAAATCGAATGGAAGATAATTGAGCTTTGAATACCATACAATATATAAAATCTTGGTAATAGATGCGTGTATTTAGTTCTGAAGAGAATTTTTTTGTTTCACTGCTGAATGCAATAAAAAAACTGTTTTCAGCTAACCACACCTGAACTTGTTCAGGTAATAACACACCTGAAAAATAGTTCAGGTGTTGATCAGGTGTTTTTACACCTGAAATTCACCTGAACTCCCGATTACATGAACACCGTTCAGTTAAAATTACCTGAACGTTCTTTAGAGTGTATACCTGATAGGTGTAGTTGTAAATGGGGAACATTCTCTCATAGTTGTGTTCATGTCCGAATATCAACACGTCTACTCCATACTCGTAGAAGAGAGGCTCAAGAGGGAACGAGTTGTTCTTGTACCTTAAATGGAAATATATACAATAGATCAAACAACCGGAACGAGTTTCAAGTCTTGATCGTCACTTCTCCGGTGAAATACACTTCTTGAACTGAAAAATAAGCACTGATCAGGTCTTATTGCAAGTCTTAGGACTTATAAAGACTTTTTTCAAATTTTGTCAAGTCTAAAACGTGACATGACCAGAGCTCTGATACAGTACTGATCCATGAAATGCAATTTCACTGAATCAGTACTGATTAAGATTTGAAGTTCAGTCCCGGCAAAGAACTATAGTCAACATCAGACCTAAAAGAGAGCAGGACAAAATAACAGAGAATCTAACTTGCTGCCTTGGTTGATGTCTTATCGATAAATAATGTAAGAATTATAGAGTTGTACCGAATAGCGGTGAAAAACATTTTATCCTCAAGGCGTCCACATTTTTTGCGAGGAAGGCATTAAAAGCAGTGAAATTTGATAAGATTTCCATTAAGTACCGGTTAATTTTGTAATTCCACCCGGATTTCTTAACAAAAAACTCCCGTAATTGGGTTCGAACGTCAATGACTTCCTCCTTATTTACTTCTGGGATATTTCTTTCGAAACTATGAATGATGAAAGACAAGTGCAGTGGGCTGTTGTTGTGAGTCTGTTTCCGAGTGTGCGGGGTTATGCTGTTTCTTTATTTTAAAAAATGAAAGAGTTTCACCGTAGATTTTTTGTTCCGACCCCTCTTGAGGGGGGAGGAACTATATACTCAAATGGGTTTTTTTTGTTGATCGATATATTCATCGCCGATCGATATATTTATCGTAGAGAGTTGAGACTGGTATCATTAGAAAGCCTGTCCAGCGTAGAATATGGAATTAAAAAGATTTTTTTGATTTTCGTTTTTGACAGGGAGATATCGAGGTTTAAACTTTCGAGAAAATAGAGTGAATTCCGTTGATTTCATTCACCTTTTTTCGGAATTTTTGACTAAAACTTCGCCAATTTTGATAAAATTTAATAAAATTTTTCAAGAAAAGGTTGTTGATTTTACGTTTAAAGACAAAATCTATCGTCGGCTATTTTCATTGATTTTTTTTTGTCATAAATTCCAGCTAAATATTTCACAAAATTCAAAGATTTTTTTATCAAAAACAGCACGAAATAGGTTTCTTTAGTCCGCTCTGATTAATTTTAACAGGAAGTGCACACCCAAAAACCACTAACACAATCTTTGTAGACTGTAAAGGGGGCTAATTCCACTTCAATTTTTGTTGAGAGTGCTCTGTAAAAAAAATACTTTGCCGTTTTTTGCTAAATTTTTTCGTTGATTATCAAAAAGGCAGCATTTATTTTGATTTTTTCACTAACAAATTATCTATTTCAATGACATACCAAAAATTGGATATTCCTAATGGACAGTCAGCATTACCAGGAGTAGTTCTGTACCAATCTTGGACCGTTACAATCCAAAAAAAATTCCGATTTTCGTGAGTAGGTTTTTATAAAAAAATTCGATCTTTTTTATTTTAATTAAATAACAGAACATTTCAGATCAAACCTCACTGGTGATAGGTCCTATTGGCTTCCTAATTACCTCAAAATTAATTTATCTTGTTGATTGCTTGAAAGCTTATGGTCGTTTCGACTTTTGAAATATTTGATTTTTAAATAAAAAATGGCTTTTTGAACTTTGCCTCCTTTTTTAGCTTAGTGTCAGCAATCAAAGAGTGCTCCTTCTTTCTGCCGATTTCAAACTTAGTCGTTGTTTTTGTTTTACGCCTTAAATTATGGTTTGCTGGTTTTGGTACAACTAAATTTCACAATTTTTTTTTATTTTTAGGTACTTGCCCATTTTTCATGTTTTCTAGTTTCGTCAAATTATTACGCTATTTTAAATTCATATATCACATTTTTCTCGTTCAAATTAACGCACAATTGATAATATTTAAATCCTTAAAGATATAGATTGTGGTCCTTTACCGCTTCGACAGTACTTTCTCGAAGAATTTAATTGAACTTTTTATTTTTGTCTCCAACTGTCGTTTCTACTTTGTCTTTTTAGTCGTATTTAAATTCCCGTACAATGACTCGGTTTGATTGGCTTTTCCTGGAAAATTAGTTGAGCCAATGTTCTAATATTAGAAGATATATAATGGCTTTCATGACTTTGAAAACAATTGTTTTCCAAAATGAAAAAAAAAACATTTCAACTTAGCAATTTTGTTCATTTTATTGTCTGTTTGTTACCTGGTCTCGTTAATTAAAGGTTAAAGATGATTTTATTTTTGTCAAGGGAAGGTGTCAAAGGGATTGGTGTCACAAAGTCTAATGTTTTTAAAGAATTTGTTATGACTTTACTTCGAGACGGGTTTTTCACAAAAAAAAGTAAATTAATATTTGATTTTTGTCATATTTGACGTTCTTTCTGTAGACGTAATACTTGTTCTGTATAATTGCAGGTCTCAAGGGCTTTTTTGGAAGAATAAACGAACCTATTCTTTTTCTTCATTTTGTATTTAATGGCTTTCATGTCTTTGGAAATAATTTTTTTTCGATAAAAACAAGTATTACATAATCTCGCTTTTTCATTTTTGGTCTAATTATTACCTAGTTTCATTATTGAGAGGTCACATAATACATTTCAAGGGAAAGTATCAAAAGGGATTGGTGTCACAAAATCTAATGTTTTAAGAGTATTCGTTATGACTTTACTGGCTTCCACGCGGGTTTTTTTCACAAAAAAAAAGTAAATGAATTTTTGAATTTTGTCATATTTCACGTTCTTTTTGTAGACTTAAGACATATTCTGGATAGTTGAAGGTCTCAAAGGCTTCCTCTGGAAGAATGGACGAACCTATTCAAGTTTTTCAACTTGTAATTAATGGCTTTTATGTCTTTGGAAACAAATTTTTTTCGAAAGAAGCAAGTATTACATAATTTTGCATTTTCTTTCTTTTTTGTCTAATTGTTGCTTATTTTCATTGATGAACGGCCACATAATACATTATCGGTGTTCGACGAAGGTGCAATCGAACATATTTTTGGGCCAAAGTATGGCTTTACGGCTTCCAAAGCATTTTCTGGCAAGTCTTAATTGATTTTTTAGTGTGTTGTCTATTTGTTGCTCATTTTGTAACTGCATAAAAAAATGAATACCAAGAATTCTTAATTCATTTCTATAGAAGCATTCGTAATTGTAATTCTATGGGATATTTTAGTAGATTCCTAATGGTTTTCATTACTTTGAAGTTAATTGTTTTTTTTTAAAAAATTCAGCGAACTTTCTAACTTTAAAGTTTCTGTTCTGTTTTGTCTAATTGTTTCCAAGTTTTATTATGAACTGGTGAATAACCTTTTTTCTGGTGAGTTACAAGTTATTTTGTTTGTTTTCAGTTTTATCTGACGCTATTTTGACTTTGTTATTAAGTTTTGTTTTTAAAAACGGACATAAATTTTTTGATGTAAATGATGTTTGTTGTTGTTGTTTGATTTTGCCGTTCGTCTTCGTTCGCTTCCTTAATATTGGCATATCTCATCAATCTAATGCGTCATTTTTTACTCCACTGAAATATTTGCTTTGGAGGCTATCTTTTCGTTCATACACCAGTTTTTTTTTTGAAAAATACTTGAATTTTTTGTGTTTTTCCATCTGTTCCTCATTTGTTAGACAATCATTCCAAAATTGTAGATGAGCCGGGTCGGAACCTTATGTGCAATCGCACATTAGCGAGCCGCCTTGTTGGTTTCATAAAAAGGATCATATTTGATTTCTTTGATCTCATACAAGGATCTTACAATTTTTCAAGCGTGTTTTTTTTCGTTTCATGAATGGTTCATCTACGATTTCTTGAATTTCATGCTAGTGTCATCTATGAAAACTTGGATTTCATACAAGGATCATATATGATTTCTTTGGTTTCATACTAGGATCGTACTAAGAAATCGAGTATGATCAGTATGAAATCATATATGATTCTTGTATGAAATCAAAGAAACTTCAACCCGGGATGTTATTCAATGATATTGAGTAAGTGTTGTGAGTATAGCGAGCGGGGGGGGGGGGGTAGTACCCAATTCTGATGGGGTTAGAGGGTGCACAGTCAGTGTCATCGGTCTCACTGCAGTACATGGGTCTATGTCCTACTGCAACTATCCAGGGCTGTCTCTCTCTCCTCTCTCCCTCATTCGCACTCTTCAGGTCATCAACCAGCCAGTTGTACTGGGTCTGAAACAAACACAATGTTATTTCTTTGCAAACGATGACTGCCAATTGAAATCCATATCATTTCGCACGTATATGCTAGGATTAACGACGTCATGATCTTGCTTTTTGTATCTTTTAGCAAGTTATCATTGCTTGTTTGCTCTTTTAAAAAACTCTTCTGAGAGCATTGTGTGCGTGTGTGTAATCTTACAAGATAGCCAATTTCGACTGGGAGAAAAATTTGTCCAACGTGCAAAAACACCTAAAATATACAGTATGTTTTTGGCGTATATTTTACCCTAATATTAATATTATAAGAAAGACTATTAAGCGTGATTTGAAATCGCATCATTGAACAAACAGATTCATGGGATTAAACTAGGTATTAAGAAAAAAGGCTCGTTTGGCATTGGGTAAATTGTCATGTAGTCCATTTTCGGTAAAAATTCGTGCTTGATGGTGTGAAATAATCCTCAGCTCATATTAATCCTTTATTATATGAACCCAGCCTATTAAAATTAAATCATGCCGCGATTACAAGAAATGATTACTCCTCAGAGCAGTTGACCCGGGGCCAGGTTTTTTCAAGCAAATTATGTAAGAATTGCGGTGAATAGCGGTAGAAAAACAATATTTTTCACCGCAAAGAGCCGCATCTTTTAGCACTGAATGCGGTGAACGCGGTCAATTTTTGTAACATTTGCAATTCTTAGCTGTGATTTTTTTTTTTCATTCAACACAGAAATTGGCAATTGTTATTTTATTATTATTCATTTTTAGCATTGACATCTCGACCCGGGGATTACCGTTTACAATTTGGTCCATGAGAATAGTTAACCCGACTAGCGACCTGCGAAATGATAGTTTCATCAATTGATGATGTTCCCGTACCGCACCGCCCGATTCAGAGATTTTACAGAGGCCATGTCTGGGTAGAGACCCCCAAAACTGGATTTGCCTCTGTCAATTGAAACCTCAGAGATCGACTCTCGAGTGTTCTCTTAGCAGGCTTCTATTTGACCTCATCAGACTCTCAATCAGGTCGAGGGCATTCTCTGATTTTTTTTCTGAATCAGGCCTGGTTGTCTCTGTAGATACAGTATGGATTGACACTTACTTGAATCTGATCGGTTCCGAACTGGTCGAATATGTAGAACTCAGTGTTGAACATGATGAGATGGATGGGGCCAATGTCGTAAGAGTGAAAGAACACATTCGGGGGAGGGGAGGTGAATTTGTTCCTGTACTCGGAAAAGTTACTCCTGTACTCGTGGTTGCCTACACAAACATACACAGGAAAACATTGGTTCCGCAATTTTTTCACGCTTGAAAAATTGCAAAATATATTTGTTACTAGGGTCTAAGCAGCAGCATTCTCTGAATTCTAAGCAACATATTTGACTTGCCTGAATAGTGTGCTAATCATAAGAGCAATCGGTTTCAGTGACGTAATCTTTCATTGAATTTGATACGATTATTATCTTGATAAGCATTGTTGTGAGCTTATTTCTGGGACTAGCTTAGATTTTATATCTGAAATAACAGTCGGTTGTTTCGAAAAATCATTGCGGAAACAGGTTTCATCACAGTTTTCAGCGCAATTTCTTTACTGAGAATATGTATGGTTTTCTCAATTTATTATTAATAATGACAGAAGTATAACATATTGCGTCGCATTTACTTAATGTTTTCACTTATCTTATGAACTTAAGATTTAATCAAAATCTGAACAATATCAAAAAAGACTTTTTTATATTTTTAACTGGCAAAAGGAGAAAGGCGATTTTGGCCTGGAAAAAATCCCCACCAAGAAAAACTACACCACTAACCTACCACAATCTACGATTGCAGCAAATGAAAACATAGAAACAAGTCATATTTCATTAGAATCTGCTCGTGTTG
>NC_134477.1:5915390-6010390 GCF_964194025.1 Convolutriloba macropyga
CACGAGTAATTCTTAGACTGCCAAGTTGGAGGACTTGACTGACTGTGTCTTCCGCACAATTGATTTTCTATGCCTTGTTCTAATCTTTGAACCAAATCAATGAAGTTGGAGGAGTTGACCAGGTTTTTTCTTATCGAGGAACACTTCCACGAGTAATTCTCAGACGGCCAAGTTGGAGGACTTGACTGTGTTCTGCTGAGCACAATTTCTTTTCTAAGCGTTGTTCTGATCTTTGAACCAAATCTGTCAAATTTGTTGCCAGGAAATGACGCAAAAGTTGCCAGTGCGGGTAAATAGGGGTGTAGGACAAACAAGCAGAAGTAATATCTCTCAAGCTCAAGCGATTGCTCGCAACCAACTCGAAAGGCGATACTGGTTAATGTTCTTTGATAACCAGACGTGCAGTGTTGTTTGGGCTCTCCATGGCAGCATTTGTTTGGACATATGCGAGCGCGTAGAGATAGGTGTAAGTCTGAAGTTTTCCCTTCTATTGATTTTTTTAAAAATGTAGTTCTTAAAACTTTGTCAGAACTTATCATAGAAAATGTGTTAGGACACTTTTAATGCCATCCGCATGAGTTTCCAAGTTCTTCCCAAGAAATCTGTTTTTGTCCAGATCTGAAAAAATTCGAGCCTGTATGTCTTTAGATCGACGACAAAGTGTTTCTGAAACTGCCCGAAAAGAACCCCGTAACAAAGTCGAACATCTGGGAAGCTACAGTTTTACAAGTGGGACATAAATCTTTCATTGAAAAATTGGCTATGGATGTCAGCATGCAAATAAAAACAGCAATTGAAACACCTTTTGTTCCATCTGTCCGTGAAATTGATCCGGATCTAACCATCTACGATAATGTAAACCACATTCTCTTGAATGAACAACCAGGTTCCCAAGCAAGGAAAAGACTCCAGTTGGGGTCTTCTCAACAACAGTTCTCATCGCAACAAATGGGCAACGATGTGGCGACTAGCCTCTTGAATGACATTCAGCCAGAACAACAACTGATCATAGATGAGGCGGCTGAGAACCAGTTAGAAATAGACAATTGTGAGGTCCTAAACCCAGATGATGTCTCAAGGACGCCAAGTGAGCTTGAATCGCCTGCAGCAGGCTTGAAGGAACTTAACTGTAGCGGCATAGGGAACAATGCAGAAGATGCTGAACACAAACCGGTTCAAGGCTCTAGCAGAAGCAATATGAAGGCAATGTCTTCAACCCCCGGGAACTCGAAGAAACTCAAAAAACGCAAGGCTTATGGTCCAGAGGAAATAAGGGATGTACAAGCCAAGAACACCGAGATTGAGGCTTCACGAGCAATTACCAAGGCAGCCGATAAGATGATGGATGCAGCCGATAAAATAGTCAACTGCGTGACTGAGTTGAGATCAGACTTAAGAACAGAGTTCAAGCCGGCTGTTACTGCTCTTGGCAACCGCAATTACCGAGAAGTTCAGATGACGACAAACGCCGTGAAACAATTGGTAATTATTGTTCTCGATCTAATAGCAAGTGATTGAGTACCGAGGTTTTGAAAAGTTATCGTTTTGTATATGTTCCCTAGTTTTGTCTAATGTTTTAAGATCTTATGTACAGAATGTTATTTGATCTTGATTTTGTGCAGCACTTTTTTTGATAAAGAATCGTATTGTTTGTTTTTTTGACAAAATACCTAATTTTTAGACTGCTGAAATCGCAAAGCTTGGTGTTTTGCATCCCGTGGCCAAAAGATTCAAGGAGGAAAACAATCCCACTCTACCAGTCCCAAAAGGCTCTTCTGTGGGACAGGATCTAGCATTGGTTGAAGGAGGGACAGCTCAAGTTCTGGGTCGCAACGCTAGCAAGATGCTTTGGTCTCGAGAGGAGCTCAAAATACACATGCTCTCACCCAAAGGCAAACATAAGAAGGGCACAGAACCTCGAACCGACTTCTCACCCATTCGAAAGGAGACGTTGAAGGGTTCTTCATTATTTAAATTTTTTCCAGATGCTTATAATGTAGTTATCGAGCTGAGTAAGAAGGTTCAAAAGAAACGATTAGAGAAATATAGTACTTATAAAAGTTTTGTGAGAAATCAAACGGTTACTCGTCCTAATAAACTTTTCTGTTAGCGTAGAGTTGCTAAAATTCCCAATGAGACTGAAAGGTTTTTAAATATATAGATAGTTTTTTCCAGATTCTTTCGATGTAGTTAACGAGCTGAAAAAAAGGTTAAAAAGTTACGATTAGAGAAATATAGCACATATAAGTTTGTTGGATTTCAAACAGTTTCTAGCTGTCTTAATGAAACTGTTTTATATTTGCTTAGAATTGTTCCGTCTGAAGTATGACAATGAATGGCTACACATGTATGAACTTGCAAAGGTCAGCCTAAACAACTGCGGCAACGAAATAAAGTCCCATGAACGTAGAAGTGTGGAAACAATCAGCAGCTCCGGCTCCGCCTCCGAAGCCACATCGAACGACGAGTAAAAGCAAAGTTTTACTGTTTAAACTTAAACTTATGCCAAGTAACTTTGTTTCTGAAGTTTTCTCTGCGCTGCAGTGGATATAATTCATTCGTTTGTTGTTTCCTGTTAATTTTATGTTCTCACAAATACATGTTATCACTTGTTGCTATATAGTAGCCCATTGATTTGTGATATGATAGTTTGAATTTGCCTGTTTATCAGAGTCCAGAAACTCCTTGTTGAGTGCTTAAATTTTCTTGTAACTTTGAATTCAGTTGGAGGACTTGACCAGTTTTTCTTTGAGGAACAGTTTCATGAGTATTTCTCAGACTGCCAAGTTGGAGGACTTGACTGTGTTTTTCTTCCGTAGGATTGATTTTCTAAGCATTGTTCTCATCTTTGAATCAGTTCAATCAAGTTGGGAGGACTTCACCAGTTTTTCTCTAATTGAGGAACTGTTTAACGAGTAATTCTCAGACTGCCAAGTTGGAGGACTTGACTGTGTTTTTCTTCCGTAGGATTGATTTTCTAAGCATTGTTCTCATCTTTGAATCAATTCAATCAAGTTGGGAGGACTTGACCAGTTTTTTTCTAATTGAGGAACTGTTTCACGAGTAATTATTAGACTGCCAAGTTGGAGGACTTGACTGTGTTTTTCTTCCGTAGGATTGATTTTCTAAGCATTGTTCTCATCTTTGAATCAGTTCAATCAAGTTGGGAGGACTTGACCAGTTTTCTCTAATTGAGGAACTGTTGAACGAGTAATTCTCAGACTGCCAAGTTGGAGGACTTGACTGTGTTTTTCTTCCGTAGGATTGATTTTCTAAGCATTGTTCTCATCTTTGAATCAATTCAATCAAGTTGGGAGGACTTGACCAGTTTTTTTCTAATTGAGGAACTGTTTCACAAGTAATTCTCAGACTGCCAAGATGGAGGACTTGACTGTGTTCTTTGCAGCAAAATTAATTTTCTAAGCGTTATTCTAATATTTGAATCAATTCAATCAAGTTGGTAGGACTTGACCAGTTTTTCTCTAATTGAGGAACTGTTTCACGAGTAATTCTCAGACTGCCAAGTTGGAGGACTTGACTCTGTTTTTCTTCCGTAGGATTGATTTTCTAAGCATTGTTCTCATCTTTGAATCAATTCAATCAAGTTGGGAGGACTTGACCAGTTTTTCTCTAATTGAGGAACTGTTTCACGAGTAATTCTCAGACTGCCAAGTTGGAGGACTTGACTGTGTTCTTTGCAGCAAAATTAATTTTCTAAGCGTTATTGTAATTTTTGAATCAATTCAATCAAGTTGGGAGGACTTGACCAGTTTTTCTCTAATTGAGGAACTGTTTCACGAGTAATCCTCACACTGCCAAGTTGGAGGACTTGACTGTGTTCTTTGCAGCAAAATTAATTTTTGTAAGCGTTATTCTAATCTTTGAATCAATTCAATCAAGTTGGGATGACTTGATCAGTTTTTCTCTAATTGAGGAACTGTTTCACGAGTAATTCTCAGACTGCCAAGTTGGAGGACTTGACTGTGTTCTTTGCAGCAAAATTAATTTTCTAAGCGTAATTCTAATCTTTGAATCAATTCAATCAAGTTGGGAGGAATTGACCAGTTTTTCTCTAATTTAGGAGCTGTTTCACGAGTAATTCTCAGACTGCCAAGTTGGAGGACTTGAATTCTTTGCAGCAAAATTTATTTTCTAGGCGTTATACTAATCTTTGAATCAATTCAATCAAGTTGGGAGGACTTGACCAGTTTTTCTCTAATTGAGGAACTGTTTCACGAGTAATTCTCAGACTGCCAAGTTGGAGGACTTGACTGTGTTTTTCTTCCGTAGGATTGATTTTCTAAGCATTGTTCTCATCTTTGAATCAGTTCAATCAAGTTGGGAGGACTTGACCAGTTTTTCTCTAATTGAGGAACTGTTTAACGAGTAATTCTCAGACTGCCAAGTTGGAGGACTTGACTGTGTTTTTCTTCCGTTGGATTGATTTTCTAAGCATTGTTCTCATCTTTGAATCAATTCAATCAAGTTGGGAGGACTTGACCAGTTTTTCTCTAATTGAGGAAATGTTTCACGAGTAATTCTCAGACTGCCAAGTTGGAGGACTTGACTGTGTTCTTTGCAGCAAAATTAATTTTCTAAGCGTTACTCTAATCTTTGAATCAATTCAATCAAGTTGGGAGGACTTGACCAGTTTTTCTCTAATTGAGGGACTGTTTCACGAGTAATTCTCAGACTGCCAAGTTGGAGGACTTGACGGTGTTCTTTGCAGCAAAATTAATATTCTAAGCGTTATTCTAATCTTTGAATCAATTCAATCAGGTTGGGAGAACTTGACCAGTTTTTCTCTAATTGAGGAACTGTTTCACGAGTAATTCTCAGACTGCCATGTTGGAGGACTTGACTGTGTTCTTTGCAGCAAAATTAATTTTCTAGGCGTTATACTAATCTTTGAATCAATTCAATCAAGTTGGGAGGACTTGACCAGTTTTTCTCTAATTGAGGAACTGTTTCACGAGTAATTCTCAGACTGCCAAGTTGGAGGACTTGACTGTGTTTTTGTTCCGTAGGATGGATTTTCTAAGCATTGTTCTCATCTTTGAATCAGTTCAATCAAGTTGGGAGGACTTGACCAGTATTTCTCTAATTGAGGAACTGTTTAACGAGTAATTCTCAGACTGCCAAGTTGGAGGACTTGACAGTGTTTTTCTTCCGTAGGATTGATTTTCTAAGCATTTTTCTCATCTTTGAATCAATTCAATCAAGTTGGGAGGAATTGACCAGTTTTTCTCTAATTGAGGAACTGTTTCACGAGTAATTCTCAGACTGCCAAGATGGAGGACTTGACTGTGTTCTTTGCAGCAAAATTAATTTTCTAAGCGTTATTCTTATATTTGAATCAATTCAATCAAGTTGGGAGGACTTGACCAGTTTTTCTCTAATTGAGGAACTGTTTCACGAGTAATTCTCAGACTGCCAAGTTGGAGGACTTGACTGTGTTCTTTGCAGCAAAATTAACTTTCTAAGCGTTATTCTAATCTTTGAATCAATTCAATCAAGTTGGGAGGACTTGACCAGTTTTTCTCTAATTGAGGAACTGTTTGACGAGTAATTCTCAGACTGCCAAGTTGGAGGACTTGACTGTGTTCTTTGCAGCAAAATTAGTTTTTGTAAGCGTTATTCTAATCTTTGAATCAATTCAATCAGGTTGGGAGAACTTGATCAGTTTTTCTCTAATTGAGGAACTGTTTCACGAGTAATTCTCAGACTGCCATGTTGGAGGACTTGACTGTGTTCTTTGCAGCAAAATTAATTTTTTAAGCGTTATTCTAATCTTTGAATCAATTCAATCAAGTAGGGAGGACTTGACCAGTTTTTCTCTAATTGAGGAACTATTTCACGAGTAGTTCTCAGACTGCCAAGTTGGAGGACTTGACTGTGTTTTTCTTCCGTAGGATTGATTTTCTAAGCATTGTTCTCATCTTTGAATCAGTTCAATCAAGTTGGGAGGACTTGACCAGTTTTTCTCTAATTGAGGAACTGTTTAACGAGTAATTCTCAGACTGCCAAGTTGGAGGACTTGACAGTGTTTTTCTTCCGTAGGATTGATTTTCTAAGCATTTTTCTCATCTTTGAATCAATTCAATCAAGTTGGGAGGACTTGACCAGTTTTTCTCTAATTGAGGAACTGTTTCACGAGTAATTCTCAGACTGCCAAGATGGAGGACTTGACTGTGTTCTTTGCAGCAAAATTAATTTTCTAAGCGTTATTCTAATATTTGAATCAATTCAATGAAGTTGGGAGGACTTGAACAGTTTTTCTCTAATTGAGGAACTGTTTCACGAGTAATTCTCAGACTGCCAAGTTGGAGGACTTGACTGTGTTCTTTGCAGCAAAATTAATTTTCTAAGCGTTATTCTAATCTTTGAATCAATTCAATCAAGTTGGGAGGACTTGACCAGTTTTTCTCTAATTGAGGAACTGTTTCACGAGTAATTCTCAGACTGCCAAGTTGGAGGACTTGACTGTGTTCTTTGCAGCAAAATTAGTTTTTGTAAGCGTTATTCTAATCTTTGAATCAATTCAATCAGGTTGGGAGAACTTGACCAGTTTTTCTCTAATTGAGGAACTGTTTCACGAGTAATTCTCAGACTGCCATGTTGGAGGACTTGACTGTGTTCTTTGCAGCAAAATTAATTTTCTAACCGTTATTCTAATCTTTGAATCAATTCAATCAAGTTGGGAGGACTTGACCAGTTTTTCTCTAATTGAGGAACTGTTTCACGAGTAATTCTCAGACTGCCAAGTTGGAGGACTTGACTGTGTTCTTTGCAGCAAAATTAATTTTTGTAAGCGTTATTCTAATCTTTGAATCAATTCAATCAAGTTGGGAGGACTTGACCAGTTTTTCTCTAATTGAGGAACTGTTTCACGAGTAATTCTAAGACTGCCAAGTTGAAGGACTTGACTGCGTTTTTTGCAGCAAAGTTAATTTTCTAAGCGTTATTCTAATCTTTGAATCAATTCAATCAAGTTGGGAGGACTTGACCAGTTTTTCTCTAATTGAGGAACAGTTTCACGAGTAATTCTCAGACTGCCAAGTTGGAGGACTTGACTGTGTTTTTCTTCCGTAGGATTGATTTTCTAAGCATTGTCCTCATCTTTGAATCAATTCAATCAAGTTGGGAGGACTTGACCAGTTTTTCTCTAATTGAGGAACTGTTTCACGAGTAATTCTCAGACTGCCAAGATGGAGGACTTGACTGTGTTCTTTGCAGCAAAATTAATTTTCTAAGCGTTATTCTAATATTTGAATCAATTCGATTAAGTTGGGAGGACTTGACCAGTTTTTCTCTAATTGAGGAACTGTTTCACGAGTAATTCTCAGACTGCCAAGTTGGAGGACTTGACTGTGTTCTTTGCAGCAAAATTAATTTTCTAAGCGTCATTCTAATCTTTGAATCAATTCAATCAAGTTGGGAGGACTTGACCAGTTTTTCTCTAATTGAGGAACTGTTTCACGAGTAATTCTAAGACTGCCAAGTTGAAAGACTTGACTGCGTTCTTTGCAGCAAAGTTAATTTTCTAAGCATTATTCTAATCATTGAATCAATTCAATCAAGTTGGGAGGACTTGACCAGTTTTTCTCTAAATGAGGAACAGTTTCACGAGTAATTCCCAGACTGCTAAGTTGGACTGCATTGTTCTGATCTTTGTACCAAATCAATTGTTTGATTTTCTGGCTATCTTTTCGAAATACAAAGTGAAAGTCTTTTAGAAGCGATGTTTAATAAAATACAATGGTCTATTATGGCGCAATGCGACTTGTTTGCCGTGGAAAGGGTAATCGAAAGCCCTAATCGACCCGCTATGAAAACAGTTATGAAAATGAACGATCAAATCTTCAATAAGAAAATTAATCTTGATAAGGTCTGGAAAACAGTTTTCGCGGAAATTTCTGCTTCATACGAAAATCTGCAGCCGTCATTCAAAATATCCCATGATAACTTTGGGGGATATTGCTTAATTTATACTGGATTGGAAATTATTAGGCCGCAAACGGCCCTTAGATCAAATGCTATTGGCTTCATTAAACGTGTACCCGAAGGCGCAGTTTCTAATTTATCAGTCATGTCATCACAAAGAACAGGTGAAACGTTTTTACTTCTTGGTCCATTGCGATTTGTCAATTCTGATTGTTCTCCGAACGCAGAGTATGACTTCACGGGTGACAGCGGAATAGTGAAATTGAAATCAAAAAAACGCATTTCTCCGGGAGATGAAATTCTCGTGAAATATGGCCCTGAGTTTTTTGAAACCAACGAGTGTCAATGTCGAACTTGTCGAACTTGGCGAACGGGATGATTTTCATATGGAGGAGGTTTTCAACCTTTTATTGGAAGTTGAAATAAGGGAAAGTGCAGTAGAAACTCTGTCTGAAACGACAGTGCCATCAGAATTAAACCCGTCTTCAGGTAAACAAAAACGTTTTAGAGGCCTTCAACAAGTCGAAGCGTTTAACGAACTCTGCGCAACACCTGATTTGTTTTGGTCCGAGCCTACACAGGTACCTCAAACTTCAGGAATTGGTTCGAAAAACTTCACTTTTTTCAGAAAACTCTTTTCGAGAAGATGAGTTGGAGGACTCAGACGATTCACTCTCTAGCAGTTTTGAGGAGTCTTCATCTATGACTGAGGAGTCAAAAACCTCTGACGATGTACCTTCAGATAACAAAAGGGTGTCATCCCCTCTGCCGAATAGAGAACAAGGAGATCTCAGTTTTTCGGTCTCTTCACTTACAACGCGCGAAATTTCTCAGAAGGAAGATATTTCAGAGGATAGGAATCTGACGTTATTCAGTGATAGCGAAAAAAAAGTTGCCGATGCGTCCACTCTAGTTGAGTTATTTTGTTCAAGGTTCAGTCTTTCTGACGAAGCTTCAAACAATCTCTATTCAATTGTGAAAGAAATCTTACCAGTTGAAAACACTTTTCCGTCGGGATATGCTTTCCTTCAGGGTGTCAAACGGAATTTTAATAGTAATGTAAGGTCTTTTAAGACGAGTTCAGATCGAAAAATATGCGTTCTGCATTTCAAATTCCAACTTCGAGACATCTTGCTTATAAACTTTACTCATATCTTGAATATTTCCGATTACAAACGCCGAAATAACGGCACTGATTTCAAAACAGATTTTCTGTCGCCTGTTACCATTAAAAACAATAGCCTGATAATTAACTTGACGATTTTCACGGACGGAGTCAATATTAAAAAATCCACAATCAAAAAAGAATTATGGCCAGTCTGGCTCCAAATTGCTGATCTACCGCCCAAATTGAGGATGGCGCAAAAAAATGTAGTTCTGGCAGCTCTGTATATTGGTTCCAAAGTACCTGATTGGAATGAAGTTGTTCCTGAAATTCGCGCTGAGCTATTAACTTCCTGTACCTTGAATATCAGCTCAAATCTTTCCTTTGAGGTTACCTTCAAAGTCAAGCTGATGGTGTGCGACCTAGATGCAAAATCTCACGTTCCCAATATGCTGAAATTTAATGGCTTCTTCGGATGCCACTATTGCACGGTTGAGGGTAAGACAATAGGGCGTACCCATTCACATTACCCGTTCGAAGAGATGGGACAAATACGAGAGCCCACTGTAAACGATCCCTTCATAATTTTTGCTGAGAAACTAACCTCTGAGACAAAAAAATGTTGTTGGCGTAAAAGGAAGGAGTGCGTTTGCATGCTTGATTGATGGCCTCCTACTCAGCGCACCCATAGATTACATGCATTGTGTTTTGCTGGGCGTATTCCCTGAAACTTTAAAGGTTTGCATTAAGGCACTAAAGAACGACCAAAAACTTTTAATTGATGAAGTAGTTTCCGCATTAAGCTGTCCTAGAGAGATGATAGCTTATCCCCGTAAAACTCGTCCACTGGGAGAAATGGGGCAGTTCAAAGCCAACGAGAACTTCAATTGGCTTTTTTACGTCAGCCCAATAGTTTTTCTCAATGTGCTGCCTCAGAAAATACTCTCTCACCTCTACAATCTTGTTTTCGGCGTACGTCTCCTTCTCGAAACCTCCTCAGAAGAAAAAGTAGCTCAAGCGGAATACTTGTTAACAGATTTTTGTCGGCAAATAGTGGATATTCACGATGGCGAAGAAAGGATTGAGACGATTAACGTGCACTGCGTGAGACATTTTGCTGACCAGGTGCGGAGATTTTGACCTCTGTTCTGCTACTCAGCAATGAGTTTCGAAGCTGCAAATCGATCGTTAGGAGATGTATTTACTGGCGCCAATTCGGAATGTGAAGTGATATGCCGCCGATTGCTACAGAAACACAAACTAGCACATACCGATGTTACTAACAACAACCTTTGACAATTGTTCAACGGTCTCTCTGGAGTTCAGAAATCTGACTCGCTTTTATCCGATCAAGTGCTTGCAAGCGAAGACTTGAAAATAGCAAAAAGTCATTATAGAGATGCCACTTTCTTTAATCGATTGAAAATTTGCTATCGCTATTTTGACTCAATATGTTACAAACGGTCAAAATGAGGCAACTGCTACGTATCGTGGATCGATGAGACTGAGTATTTTGGAGAAATTCAGTATTTTGTCAAAGTCCCAGGTCCTCCATTTTACGATCAAACTCAGGCCAGCATTCGCATATACGAGGTTAAAGAGCAACTTGGACCTGTGAATGGATTCATTTACCGTGTAGTTGAAACTCAGAAAGAAAACCTTATACCAATTGAAAAGTTATTAAAAGTATTCTGTTTCAACGACAATCGAGAAAGTGCTTCATCAGAAATAAAACATGTTTACATGATCAAACTCTGTGCTTTTTTTGAACACTCATAACGTTTTGCATACAATAATGGCGTTTTGCTAAGTTTAATAATAGATTAATTCGAAAGTTCCAGTGATAACTGGTCTTTCCGTTTTCTTTGGTTTTGTCTACATTTCGTTTTGTCTACATGTTTGATCTCAGTTATATAGCCAATACTATACTTGCACACAACTTTTCTTAATTTAAGAAGAAGATAAGAAAAAACTCTTTTAGCATAAGTTTTAGCAATGTTAATAGTCATAGTTGTAGCCATCATAATGAAGATAATAGCCAATACTATACTTGCACACAACTTTTCTTAGTTTAAGAAGAAGATAAGAAAAAACTCTTTTAGCATAATTTTTAGCAATGTTAATAGTCATATTTGTAGCCATCATAATGAAGATAATATTAAATTAATATTTATAAATTTTATGTACGTTATAAATATTGTATATATATAAATATATATATATATATATATATATATATAATATAATATTATATATATATATATATATATATATATATACATATATGTGTTTCAGTATCTATATATATATATATATATATATAAATATATATATAAATATATATATATATATATATATATATTTAATTGAATTTAATTTTGTTTATATATATATATATATATATATATATATATATATATATATATTATATATCTTATATATACGATATATATCTTATATATTATATATCTTATATATATATATATATATATATATATATATATATATATATATATTATATATATATATCTTAATTAGACTACCAATTATTAAAAATCGGTTGAAGTTTTTTTAGCCTTTCGAAACTCATTCTGTTTCAGTATCGCTTCCTGGTAATAGGAGATTCAAATCTCCGCGATTCTGTGCCCTTCCTCGAGCAAGATCATATGCTTGGGCAATTCTGGTAAATCTAACACCTTCTGTTCTTTTAAGTTTTTGCTCTTTTGTTACTGAAATCGTTTTTTTTTGTTTCTAGCGCAAAATTTGATGGTGTTGGCGGAAGACGCAGCAAAGATCTTCTGAATATGGTGCAATTTGCATCTGAATTCACACACATATTAGTAATTGTGGATGATAATGACGCTAAATCTGAGAGTGTTGAAAACATTTTGAAGAATTATTTGGCTTTTGAAAGTGGCGTTTGGCCTTCGAGAGTAAAATTCGTAGGGCACATGCGACGTAACGATCTGTCCCCAGAAGTTGTTCAACATAACAATTCATACTTGAGTAAAGAACTTGGATATCGTTTTTAAAGCCCGAGGACCGTAAAGCGCAAAGACTTCGGTCGAAATCCAAAATACCATTTCTCGCCATACGCGGGTGGATTCTTGCATATATCAGCGCTTATTCTGTCCGTATTCCAAGAATTTGTTGCAAAATGGTGATTTTCAAGTAAATTGGCGATATGATGCATCTTTGTTTTGTTCTGTTTGAATACATGTTGATGCATGACTTGTTTTAATCACAACCTGCTTCAAATTGCGTGTTCTTAGCGTTCTGCTGTTCACGATAACAACAGTTGCATAATTTCATAACTGCAATCGATTTCAAAACTTTTTTAATCTTTACTATTGGTGTTACTCTTGACAATTAGTGGCCAGTGGCTAAGGGGCTCCTTTGTTTGAGGTTTTTTTGATATTTATTATTCGTTATGCAACTGTTGATATCGCAAGCTTTACATAATTTTCACAGCGTCAAAAGTAAGTAAAGAGCCCTCAGTTTTAATGTAACTTTTTGCTTTTTTGCTCCACATAACGAGCAAACTTCAGAGAGAGTTAATACACCATTGTTTGGATAATGCGTAGGATAAATTAGCAGTTACTACAGACAACTAACGCTAGGTGTCAAATTCATCCGCTTTTGACTGCCAGATTGAGTATTTTACCTTTAACGTTTTCTGTTAGTTCTTTGAAAAAAATGAGGGCTGCTGACTTACTTTTGACGATAAGTACTTTTTGATGAGAATCTCGTAATGATGAGCCTTCTGCTTCGCCCACTTTTTTTCAGTGTCATGGTTGATAAAAGAATTGAACAATGACGGTCATGAGTTAACGCTTCTGTGAACAACAATCTTCAACATGATAAAAAGTAAGTTTTTTTTTCATTGGTAAAATGTTAAGTTAATCTCAGACGGTGTTTCTAGCAATTATTTTAGTCTTGTGGTCATTCTGAGTCGATTACTGACTCAATAGTGGTATATGTTAACCTCTAATGTGGTTATTTGAAGCCCAATATTGAACCGTTTAGTCCCATTTAGGCTTCCACTACCTCCCTCCCCCCCCCCCGACTGACGCAGACTGCAATTGATTATAGAGCTCCCACTAGTCGTTCAAGAGCTATTTTTCCGACGCTTAGTCGGTTATGTTTCTTTTTGTTGCTCTCTCATTAAATAAAAGAGATGTGTTCCGAATTTAAGCAAAAAAGAACATTTGACAAAAAAAGTAACATAATACAGGTTAATAATTGAGAGTAAATATCATTAATAGTGTTAACCCTATTCTTTAATGTTTTATGAGCTTTCATCGAGCTGTGAGAGGAGCTGTCATGGTTGCCAACCCTTCAGGCAGTTCTTGTCTTCAATGTGAGCTGGAAGTGAGTCGGATGTGAGCCACGACTGAGCTACTCGAACAATGTTAACAAACCAAAAAACTTAAGAGGTCTTCAAACTATTATAATTTATTAATTATCTTGATTAGCTTCTTTCACTTTCTAATCAATTCAAATTCATTCAAATCAATTTAATTTCAAATTCAGACGCAGGTGCAGTCCATCGGAGTGCTCTTCAGTTGAAGGCTGTGTTCATCGGACGGTCCTTCCGCCGCAGGTGTGGTCCTCTGGATTGCACTTCAGGCGAAGGTTCGTTTCTTTGGACCTTCCTTCAGCTGAAGGTACTCGTACATGGACTGCACCTCAGCCGTAGGTACCCGTACATGGACTATTTCTCAGCCGTAGGTACCCGTACATGGACTATTTCTCAGCCGTAGGTACCGTACAAGGACTATTTCTCAGCCGCAGGTACCCGTAAATGGACTAATTTTCAGAATATAAATTGCATTTTCAGCATAAATTCAGACTGAGCAGAATGTAAAAATGACCTGTGCAGATTGAATTCAGACTAAATTCAGATTAAATTCAGACTAAATTCAGAGTAGCTTTTTTTGTTCTGAATTTTTACTATGATCAGTGTAAAAAATGACATGAACATAGTACTACTCAGAGTAAAATCACAGACTTGAAATATTATGATTCAATGCTGAGATCGTTCAACCCGAAGGTCCGGGTGGTTTATCGCACTTAATAAAAAGCGTCTAATAGTTCTACAATTTGCCCTAGTCGATTTAGGATGTTAATCTTGCAAGATTTTCTCGCAAGATCTTGCAAGATTAACAAAATTTTGCAAGACATTCTTGCAAAATTAAGATCCTCTTGCAAGATCTTGCAAGATTAACATCCTTCCTCGGTGATCTGACAAAGGAGCAGTTGATGAGTTTTTTAACAACAAATAAAAAAAACTGGAGGACGTTATTTTTCGATTTTTACTGCAACAATTCATCAGCTAAATTGCTTTTAAAACAACCACTATGTTATCGAACAGACCCAAAAACTTAATCGGGCCACACCCCAGGCCCGACTTGTGACCGCAGTTTCTCACCTGTGTACGATATATGGATTTGTTCAGGCCCAAGCAACCCTGTCTGAAGTGGATTTGGTAGAGCCCCGACATCACCAGATGCAAACCAGATCACCAAAAGAGCCCCACCAAATATCAAATAGCCAAAAATATTCATGAATATGTGCAATAATGAGCACTTCTTATTATTAATCTTGTAGTGTAATACTTTACAATGCAATTTGTGCTAATCCTGTTTATTTATTGGATTATAACAAAATATTTGACCCGTCAAACAATGATATAACAGTAGGGTGAAATACCTCAAAGCGTTTGCGTGTTTGCAATTGTTGTTTCAACATGCAGATATATTACACTTGCGATATAACTATTTCTGATCAGATTTACACCACATTTATTTGTCAACAATTTAAAACCACTTTTAATTTGTTCAAATTTTTTTTAGCATACCCTTGTTCTTAGTTATCGTACTAGGTCATATTTAATTCTTAGTAATAATACTAGGTCATATAGTAATCATACAAGAACGTATATGGTTTGTATGATTTCTTAGTAGTCATACAAGGATCATAAAAAATCAAACTTACCCCTAAAATGCCTAAATCAATACGCCCCAAACTACCGATATGAGATTTTCATTTTTACGACTATACGACTATAGGGCCAAAACAGAATAGATCGCTAATTTTGTTAAAAGGGACTGATTGCCCCTTTTTTGTAGGATGAGGACAAATTTTACATCTAATGTACTTATCAGATGGAGCCGAAGCAAGCCCTGGTTTTTACAAGAAGAAAAAATTAACGCTGAATTTAGCAGTGAAATTAAAAAATTTCACCGTTTTGAGAAAAAAGTGTTCAAATTATGTAAGATAAACGGTGAATGAGATGAAAAATATAGTCGTAAAAAATGAAAAATAGCAAATATTTCTATGATTAGTGTTGAAGTCATTGAAAAAATTACATATAAGAGTTTTGTGCCGAGTGGGGTGAAATAACGTAACTTCTCTAATAAACTGAACGGTTAACTCACATATTTCAACACATTCACCAAAAAATTATGCAAGACTTTTGCCGTAACAAAAGTTGCATTTTTGCAGTTTGTCTTAGATTTGTTTTGGAATTTTTTTAGCCCAAGTAGTTGGGCTGGATTGACTGTTTTGCCTTCATACGAACAGTTTTTGACTTTATTCTTGAAACTTAATAAAAAGATAGGAACATATTCGTAAGATTAGCGGTGAAATTGAAAATTTTAGCTGTGCATTGTGGTGATTTTTTGTAAGTTCACGCTTACTCTAGTGGTGAAATTACATAAACTCACCGCTTGAAAAAGTTTCAAAATGATTTATGATTATTCGTGGGTCAATTTTCCAAGCATCTTTTTAAAAATGTAGCTTAACTTCGTTGAACAAAAGACGATTCGAGGCCTTTTCTTAGGGGTGAATTTATATTATTTCACCACTAAGTTAAGCGGTCAATTTGTGTAACTTCACAACTAAGTTAAGCGAAGAATTTATGCAATTTCACCGCATTCACTGCTGTTCTTACACAATTTTAACACTTTTTTCTGAGCGGTGAATTTAAAAAAGTTCAGCACTAAGTTAAGTGGTGAACCTATGTACTTTCATCTCATTCACCGTTTATCTTACATAATTTGAACACTTTTTTCTCAAAACGGTTAAATTTTTTCTTAATTTTCTTAATTTTTCTTCTTGTAAAAATCTGGGCTTGCTTCGGCTCCATCTGATAAGTACATTAGATGTAAAATTTGTCTTCATCCTACAAAAAAGGGGCAATCAGTCCCTTTTAACAAAATTCGCCATCTATTCTGTTTTGGCCCCCCAGTGTTTTTATGACCTCCATTTACAATTTATTTGTTGTTATATGGCACGTTCTATGTAAGAAAATAGCACGTGCGCCTGAGGGTCATAAAAGATTAATGCTTACTAAGCTGACGGGGCCGAAACAGAACAGATCCAAAATTAGAATGTGTAACAATTTCAGTGTCTCGGTTGCTCGGGCCGCTAAACCACTGAAGTCTCTCTACTCTGTCATCTGCATTTGTTCTAGAAATCATATAATAACCTAATGAATACCAGTAAATTTGGTGCGCAGATAAATGGGCAACACTATATTTTACTTAAGCTGTTATTTACTTTAGCTGTAGTGTTCAACCATAATTTTGAAAATTCCTGTAAACTTGACCTTTTGTAAGGGTCGTTTCAAACCCAAAGCATTATCGAATTCTGGCTCAGTCGTAATACAATTATCTTTTTTATTTTAATCAAAAATAGTAAGGACTTAGCTCTTAGTCGTTCTATCTTTAAAGACTTGCATTTTCGTACAGAGAAAGAGCGGTTCAAGGGCACTTTGTTGAATAGAAAGTGGGTGTTTAGTTCAGGCGCCTTCAATTGAAACAAAAAGAATAATTAGAAAAAACACTCTTGAAGTAGGTTTATAATTGTAGTGTTTGTAACCCCCGGGAGCCGCTTTTGTTCTGTTTCCCCAATCGTACTGGAACCCTTTTTTAACGTGCTACATACCTCTTGAAATAATTTTGCTCTCAATAGGACTCGAGCCATTATTATTTTTGCGTTTCGCATATTTAATCGTTTGGCAATAAATCTCCTTTTAAAGGAGCCGACCTTAATGTCTCGTTTTAGGTTTTATTGTTCATTTCATAACTTTGTCTGTTTTATACTTGAGTTTGGTGAAGCTGCCGAAGAAAATGGAAACCATATTATTAATTACAGTTTTCTACTTTTTTAGACCTGATTTTGTAATTGGGTTAACCAGCCGATATCCTTTAGCTAAGCGGAAACTTGCATTTGAAAATTCCATCATTTTCCACCAAATTAATGCCGAGCCAGTATTAAGTCTTCTCCGAGTTTCCAGCAGGTAGGTTTGTTGTAACATTGACTGTTCATTATACAATCTATCTTGATTTTTTATAAGATGATGTGATTCCCGTTAATCTTTACCAATCATATGAGGTTTTTTATGGTATCCCGGTATTTACGCAAAAATAAAACAAAAATCTTCGTAAAGAAGTACAGCTCAGTCAAAGAAGTTACGCTCAGTCAACAAAATCTTGAAATATAACTTTCTCGGTAATAATACTTGATAATTTATAATATGCATCATGAGACCTATCGGTAATGAAACTAAAATGATACAAGAAGTGTTGCCACCCCCAAAAAAGATACATAAGTGTTTCAATCCCTATTAGAATTCATAAAATATGATAATGATACAAGAAGTGTTGCAATCCCTATTAGAATTCATAAAATATGATAATAGATACTCCCCCCCCCCCCCCCCAAAAAAAAAAGAAATGAGTGGAATGTTTCTCAAAGTATCCTTGCGAGAACTTGATAGGAGAATTTTGAGAAAATTTTTGCTCCACTGTTTGTGGCGTTCAAGCATGACTGAAATAAATTCGAACAAAAAGAAGGGTTGAACCTTTTTATTTATACGGTCTTGTGCCTAAGAGCAGCAAAGCAGAAAAACCCAGGTAATACGCACGGTTTCATGTTGCTTCTCCTGCCCCCGAAATCAAACTTAATTTCAGCTTCAGTTGCATTGTCGATGTATATTTTCAACATTTAAGAGTCTCAAGACACGGTTAGAGTTCCATTCAAGGATGATATAGTATTTCCATATCCTCATTAAAATGACATAAAAATTTCTCGATTTCATACTATAGTCATAATAAAGTCCTTGATTTCAAAATTTTAATTATATATTTGCTTTTTGGACACACAGAAAACGAAATCATGATTTTAATTACAAGGATTATCAGGATTACAAGGAAGTACGGCAGAGTTTCTGTGAAATCATATATGATTTTTTGTAGAAAAAAATATGGCGGCGAGCCGGATATCAAAATCAATATGATCTACCGACATCATTCCGTTCCCGGGTCGAGGCCGAATGGTTATCTTGTAAGAACTTACAAGTTTCTGGCAGAAACTTACAAGGCGATGCATCGCCTTGCAAGTTTTTCTTCCAAAAACTTGCAAGTTCTTACAAGTTAACCATTCGACTTGCAAGTTCTTACAAGTTAACCATTCGACTTACAAGTTCTTACAAGTTAACCATTCGACTTACAAGGCTCTTACAAGTTAACCAATCGACTTACAAGTTACTTACAAGCTAACCATCAGCACACACCACACACACACCACGCACACACACACACACTTACCACGCACGCACACAACCACACACACACATACACGCACACATACACACGCACATACACATATATACACACACACGCACACACACATACACACACATACGCACTAAACCGTAAATAAAACGTTGCAAGACATGAATGTAAACGGATGTTTGTAAAAAATAGAACCTGGAAAACGTGAATTAAATTATATAAAAGGGTATAAAAACGAAGGGCCACTAAATTTTTTTGAGATCATACTCTCATATGAATTTGAAAATTCAATCAAAGTCAAAATTTTGGAAACATTTTAAAAAAATCGATCGTTAGGAAGCTAATTGATATCTACAGTTTTTTTAATGGAAATGCAGAAGGAACTCTCTTGAATTGATAAAATTCAAAAAGTAACCATTTTGTCTACTGAGGTCGAATTGTATTATGTTATCCAAACAGAGCAACTAACTCCCACGCGCTTTCTACGGTAAATGACTGAATGTTAAATTGAATTAACCAATTAGAGTTGTGCTCGACCGGAACGAACTTTCAAGAAACTTACAAGTTAACCATTCGACTTGCAAGTTCTTACAAGTTAACCATCTTTTGCAAGAAACTTGCAAAATCTTACAAGTTAGCCATCTTTTGCAAGAAACTTGCAAATTCTTACAAGTTAACCATTCGGTCTCGACCCGCGTTGCCAAACGTTATACTGACCAAATTTGGTCGAGTAAATTTATTTAAATTTGCATTCTCTGCAACCGTATTCTAAGATTAGGTTTATAAGCGTGCCTGGACAACAGTGACAGTAGGAAAGACAAGTTCAAATCAATTCAAAATTGGATATTTTTATCATATTTATCCACATTTCTTCAAGCGTGGCAATTGTGGACAATTGTGACGGAATTTGCTCACTGTTATAGACAAATTAGCGTCACAGTAATTCACAGTAAACATAACTTAATTCCGTGTTTGTATTGTCCACAAGTACAGTATCTATATGTTACAATTGGCTTAGAACTAATGAAATCAACAGCAACAACGCATGTTTAATAAAAAACTTCAATTTACGTAATAAATTCTATATTTTAATAGTGAATATAACGTTCTTTTCAGACGTCCATCCAATTACAATCCTTATTTTAAAATACTTTCAAATGGTCTTTCCGTCCACAATTGGCCAAAAAGTCCAGAATACCGATTTGTCAGTAGTGATCATCTGAAACAAAGCGGTGTTGATCTTATTGTCAAATTACCGAACATACTTTTGGCCAACATTCGATTTAGATTGATGCATAAATCGTAATCAAAATTGATGATATTAAATCTATCGCTCGTCAAAATTGTTTCAGTTAAAAGCATATAATGGCGACGAAACTTTCTAACTCTTGTCAACAATTTACTGTCAAATTTATTCACATTTCAGGTTTTAGACAAAACGTGAATAGATGTGACGAAAGGGCGTGATGTATTTTCCCGAAAGAGTAAAACTTCCAAACGCGTACGTTTGGCGAACTAACGATTTAAAAAATGATTTGTCAATTGCTGTTCAGAACCAGTACATACAAATTAGTAAAAAAAAAATGTTTTAGGAACTAATAGAAAGCATAACAAGCCAAATAAGCTATCGCATTTCATCCCGGAAACGATCGCAGAGCGAATTGATAAGACAGGACAAATGTACAGAGGATGGATCATAACTTGAGTCCACAAAAACGTGTCTAGAAGTTATAGCATTGGAGAGAAATTTGAATAAAAAAGAGCACACGGTTGAGCAGTGACCTATAGTAAAGTCGGTCCCACATCAGCAAGAGGAAGTAATTCATAGTAGGCATTTATTAAGGAAAACTTTAACAATTGTAACCTTAACTAATTCGACCAACCGTTTTTTTATTCAAATTTCTCTGGAATCTATTGTCCCCAAATGCTTTTTGTCATCAAAAAGATTTAAGTAGAAGAAGAACTAACAGTAAGGCTTTTTGAACTAAGTATGTATTTGTAATCCTAACAAAACTCGAGAGAAACCTGCGACGACTTAACCAAAGCTAACGCATCCCCTTAAAGAAGCCTGATAATTTAATATTGATATCTCATTTAACAACTAGTATAAAGAGGTTAAAGGAACATACCAATTGCAGCTTTTTTGAAATGATCCGACCAAAACATCCACAGACATTACAACTTTTTCCCAACTTTGCAGCAATCTTAAAGCTGAAAACAAAATTAACCTAATAATTATTTATATTAGAAAACCCATTTCTAATTTGTTTGATAATAAATTAAACATTTTACATATATCGAATTTTTTAAAACTTTTTCATCTGATATCAGCGAATATGACAATGCTGATATCTTTTAGGTTTAAAATATTGTCAACAATCTTTTAATTTTCGATTCTTTGAAATTGAGCTGTGTTTGAAATAACTGATTGGTTAATCAGGGTGAGCATATGGTTTATTGAGTTCATTTTTTTTCAAATCAGTTCCGCGAAAGCTCTTTTGCCAAAGAAATTTCAAAGAGTCAGAAAGTTTCGATTCTGGCTGTCTGGCTATCTACTCCATAGTTTTATTCTCATATATCCTCAACTTTACAGTTTATGTGTTGTACAATCATTTGCGACTGCTTATCATTTCAAGTTGGTGTTTTCGATTTCAAAATTGTTTATAAATCGTCAAGCCAAATCCTGATTTGGTTGTTGTATTGTAGCTTTTAAAAATGTTTTCATAAAATTTAAAGTGTTACACATTTGAACGATCAAAGGAGTCATCCGATTGAACGATCAAAGGAGTCTTGAATTTCAGAAGACAGTGAAAGTCTTTTTTTCTACAAAATAGATGGTTTTACTTCTTTTGAATTAAAACCTATTTAGTTAACTATCTTATTATATAGCCTTATGAAACAAAAACACGTCATTTAATTTATCAGTAATTGTTCCATTACCTCATATTTTATATTTGCTCAGAAACGCGAAAGGTTTTTTGTGAATCTTTGTCCTTGCTCTGATCTGGAGCTGTGGTAGTCAAATACAGTTTGTTTTTAATTCTATTCACTTTTTACATTTTCCGAATTAAGAAAAAAGAAAATCTTGGCGTTCAAAATAAGATAATTTGTCTGCAATCGTGTCTAATACTTAAATTATTAGTCCTGTTGGATCAGAACGATATTTAAAAGAACCCTCCGGGTTTTAATGCGACTGCTGTCAAACATGTCTCCTAGCTCTAACTTTAACAAAACTAATCAAAAATTTCTAGTGTCATCAGTAAACTGATGAAATAACTGCAGTTTCTGGAATGTGTTGTTTACTATGCGAAAAGCGTGCGTTCCTTTTGAAAGAGATGTTTGTCAACATTTTAAAGAAAAAGACAAAATTTTGTGACGTTGATATGAATATAAAGTTTCAAAAAACTCTAGTCAACAACTATTTGAAATTCAAATTGTGTGCTTGTTGAAAGATTTACGGTTTCCAAATAGCGCTTTTCATCAAAAAACGTTTCATAGTTCGCAACTGTGTCTAAGTGTCATTTTCCAAACTAATATCGTCTGCAAAAAAAAATATATTGACTTGATGAATGATGAAATATATCCCTCCTATCATATATTACTTATTATACTTTTTCAGGTGAAAATTGTTTGAAGATGCTTTCTTTCCTTGCTTTGATTGAAAAAAATCAAGATCAAGAAAAAAAAACTTCAGTTTTGTGGTTGAACATGTTGTTCTCTATCAATTTACTTTGAATTATCCTACTAAGACTCAGACTGAAGAAATCATTAACATCTATGGAGGTTTTCAAAGCGAGTCAGCCTGACTCTCTTTAAGATTTTGACTATAAGATTCTGTCCTAAAGAGAGTCAGTGTGACTCTCTCTAGGATTCCTAATGCATTTAGTTTTGTAATATTTTAATGAAAAGAAGTGCCAAACAAAAAACAACGCCTTGCATAGAGCCAGATGCTGAAAATATGAATAATATAACCCAGGTTTTAGTCCATATCCAAATTGAGCTAAGATCAGACCCAATCGAGCGCACACCCCTGTGTTTCCAGACCGAAATTACAGGGTCTGGAAAGCGGTTCGAGCGCACAATAGTCTGGACCATGGTCTGATTTCGGTCTGATCAGAGGTCAATTCGGTCTGGACGGTCTGATCATAGTCTTTTTAGTCTGGACCATGGTCTGGGTCGGTCTGATCAGAGGTCAATTCGGTCTAGAAGGTCTGATCATAGTCTTTTTAGACTGGACCATTGTTTGGGTTCGGTCTGATCAGAGGTCAATTCGGTCTGGAAGGTCTGATTTCGAGTGCATTACTTTTTTCAATTTTTTTTGTTTTTTTTTATTGAGGGATGTTGGATCTGCCAAGAGGCAACAATAAAGCAGCGTTCCGATCAGAGACTCATCTAAAGTCCGATGACTCTGATCAGAAACAAGGAGTCCAGCTGATAGCAAATGCCGGTCCCTTCAAGAGGAAATTTTGATTAACTGAAGACCACGACGTTTCTTGTGGAAAGATGTCTAAGTTCATCCATTGAGTCAGAAATATGAACTAAGGGGTATGGTAAATAAAAATTTTTTCTCAGCAGTTAGGTTTCGTTTTCATTAGCAATATTTTCTTAATTGGCTTTTCCTTAGATGATTTTAGTACTGCAAACACCAGTTTTTATGAAAAGAATATATTATAGCAAAATTAAGAGATTTGTTCAAAATTGAAATCTTTCTCTGATCAGACTATTTTGAGCGCACTTGAGTCTGATCATAGTCTGATTAAGGTCTGGGCAATGGTCTGAAATTGAGTCTGGACCATGGTCTGAATATGGTCTGATCATAGTCTGTTTATAGTCTGGACAATGGTCTGAATTTGGGTCTGGTCATAAGCGCACTATCGTCTGAACAGTGGTCTGGGTTCGGTCTGATCAGAGGGCATTTTGGTCTGGAAAATCTGATCAGCGGTCATTTTGGTCTGGAAGGTCTGATCAGAGGTAACTTCGGTCTGGAAAATCTCATCAGAGGTCATTTCAGTCTGCATAGTCTGATCATTGCTCAATTTGGGTCTGGACCTAAACCTGGGAAAGTTATTCTATCTTTTTTACACCCATTATCTGTACGCCTTTCTACAAAAACACTTTAATGGACACTAGAAATGAAAACAATATCAGCGTCTGAACAATTTGTGCTTGCATTTCTCTTTACTAGCCTGATTTTTAAGTAATTTCCTAATATCCTTTGTCAGTAACTACGCATCTTGCGCGCCTTGTTGCGTTTCAACTGTTTGATTGCTTGACTAGCTCACCCTTCTTTTTGCCGTTTAACGTTAAAGACTTCAATGCTGTCTTTTTAAAAGATTATATACAAATTGGTTTCCGAAAAGCAAATATCAGTTCAAGAAAAAAAATTATATTCTGAGGCTATAGTTAAAGCAAAACGAAACTGATTCACAAATCTCCTTTGCAAAACATCGTTAGGATCATGTGCATAGTAATCAGTGTTTTTTTATGCGGACGGTGCCTAAAAAAATTGTTGCATCATGTCCTCGAGGGTCTATATCAGGTTTTTGTCTCTGTATGGTCATTGCTGTTTCAACATTTTGTGACGATTTTAATATTTGGAGCTTCGAGAATAATTTTTGTGCAGATCTCTTCTATGAAGCTAGACAGCTTTTTTACTGGCATGGTGAATGGTTCCTTGATAAACCAAAAAATAGCAGGAATACGAAAATTGTCAAAACAGTTTTTGTTCTTAAATAGAGAAATAACATCTTCATATCTTATGTTCACATATGGAATACAGCACAATAGCATGGTGTAAACATTGTCATACAAAACAAAAAACGTATAACTAAAGTTTGTGTAACATAGCCATATAAAGAGAATCCTGTAAACAAAAGAAATTTTGGTTATGTGGAACCTTAAAAAATCAAGTATGGCTTTTAAAAACTATTATACAAAGCTCAATCAGGGTTCCTACTAATTCTTCAAAGATCATCTATGGTTCTTACTTGCCATAAAAAAACATATAATATTCTCAAAAATAGCTTTACGTTTAAGTGATAGTCCAGGTTTCTTTTTCCCACTATGCGGACTTGATATCATAGTAGATCAATAATTTGGGTATATTTGTAGAAAATGTGAATGAGGTCATTATTTGAGTAAAAAAGTCTACTTTGAAAATACGTTTCCCAAAAATTTACAAACGGAAGCGAGTTTACAAATTTTCAAAAAGCAGGTGGAAAATGAAATCTAAACCGTTTGTGTGCTCAAAAAAGAAAGATCTTCGTATCTTATTCGTCATATATAAAAAGATTGCACAATAGGTTTGGGATAAATAATAGAAAACAAAAACCTAAAATATAAAATCATAGTCGGTGTAATGTAGTCAGGTAGTTCAAAAACCTTTTTTGTTTCAGAAAAGCAAAAAAAACTCTTCTCTCAACAATATGAGAAAGGATTAGTTTCATTGTTTTACATGAAGTCAATCCGAAGCACTTAAGGATATCTAAGCATTTCCGATCTTTGTTTTTCCGAGAATTACACATTTGTAACAATACAACCCAATGGACAAAACTATCTTCAGGGGCAAATAATCTCACTTTCATTCATAAAATAGCATTTTTTAAACATTTTTTTTGAGGAAGGACCTTTCTGGGTAACGCTTCTTAGCGTTCCGCTGTTGATGCACCATCTATGAAGAAAATCCTGTAAACAAAGGAAAATTTGAATAAATGAAACCTTCAAACGATCAAATGAGGTTCTTAACAATTTTCATACAAACGCCTGGATCTTAATAATTATTCAAAAATCATCAAGGTTCCTAATTGTTGTGAATTTATTATATATGATTGTGAACAATGTTTTAAGTTTAGATGTTAATCCAGGTGTTTGTTTCCTATTATATGGACCTGATATCTTAGTTTATCAGTTCCTTGGGTTTGTTTGTAGAAAATCAGAAGAAAGTCAATTTTTGAAAAAAAGGAGTCTACTTAAATTTTCTATAATTTTCCCTATAAATTCACAATTGACGAAAAGTTTGTTGCAACCACGCAATTCATACCTGTGAATGTTGCCAAATGACCTCAATATTGTCAACTAAATATACACAAAATCTAAAATTCATTTTTGTATTTTGTCAACCTCCCTTTGCCAAACCAGTAACTTCGTGTCCTGCCCTTCTTTTTGTTATCTATCTAACGTTAAATTTTTTTTTAGTTTTCTGTTCAAAAGATCATATACGATTTTGATTTTGAAAAACAAATATCAGTCCAAAAACAAAACTACAGTCTAAATCTAAAATTAAAGCAAAATGAAACTAAATTATTGACCTTTGTCGCAAAATATCGTTAGTATCATATGTCTAGCAATTAGTGTTTTTGTTGTTATGCGGAGGTTGCCTTGGTATATAAACGCCAGAAATATTTTGTCCTCGAGGGTCTGCATCAGGTTTTTGTCTCTGAATGGTCGTTGCTATTTCAAGATTTTGTGAAAACGTTCATATTTGGAATAACCTCAAAAATGGTTCTTGTAGAGAACTCTTCTCATGAAGCCAGACAGTTTTTAACTGAGAAGTTGAATGGCGCCCTAATAAACCTAAATGAGTAGCACGAATATAAAAATTGTCAAAACAGTTTTGGTGCATAAATAAAGAAATCAGATCTTCATTTCTTTATCGTCACACATGGAAAAAATCACAATAGCTTGGCGTAAACAATGTTATACAAAATATAAAACATATAAATATAATCTGAGTAACGTAGCCATATAACGAAAATCCTTTCAACAAAAAAATTTGCTTATGTGAAACCTTAGAATGATCAAATATGGTTTTTAAAAACTATTATGCAAATTCATTCAGGGTTCCTACTAATTATTCAAAGATCATCTATGGTTCTTCCTCCTACCAGAGGCGTGAAAGCCGAGAGGGAAGGTCTGTGATTCACACACCAATGATTGAAAGTTCAATCCCCTGCCTCCATGAAGCTGTCTGTGTGAGGATGAGCTCTTACTTAATCATAGCTTCAGGTTAACCAATGCTGGCAGCAAAGTGCAAAAAAGTGGCTATAATTCCCAAAAAAGAGCAAAGTTGCTCATAAAAAGATCCGTCTGATATGTGAGGAATAATAAAAAAAGGGCGAATCTGTTTTGTTCCCCCTCCCCCCCCCCCCCAGCTTAGTGAGCATAATTCTTTTATGACCCCCAGGCGCACGTGCTATTTTCCTACATAGTAAGGTGCTATATAACAACATATAATATGTAACTGGGGGTCATGAAAACTCTGGGGGGACACATAATAGATCCTAAAGGGCAGCTGAGAACAGGCTACTGCAGAGCTAATGCTGTTCCGCTGCAATTACGCAGGAACCATAATTAATTATTTCCAGAGACACCAAATACACATTGCTGATTTTTTTCCTTTTTATAGATCACATTGTGCAAAGTTGTGTGTGCATACACCCAACTGTGTTTCTTACAACTTTTGTCACGGGAACCATAAAGGATGTTTTCTATTTGATGTGGATCGGTTCAATTCCAACTCCACAATTGATTCAACAGATCTGTGTGACTACTTCGAAATGAAGTTTCATTTCACTCCTACCTGTGCTGTTCGTGGAAAACTTGTTGATATCGGGTGACCATTTTTTTAAATTTCTTTTTGTTCATCTTGATGTTATGAATAACAAATTAGGACACGGTTATTCGTCATATATCTTCACGAGTGCAAATTTTTCAATTCGTCGTCATACTTTCTCAAATATATTTGACCAAATGTTTATATTATCTAGCCAGAACTTTCAGAGCAAGTATATATCAGGTGTAAATTGTGTCTTTTCAACAAAATTTTAATTTTTGAGGGAGGCACTCATGGTAGCAAATCTTAAGATCTGTATCTACATTACAATTCGCGCTATGGGCACACAATTTCTGGTCGAAAACAAAAAATCCCTTACTACAATATCCCTTTAACATCTATCACGAAATAAGATTCTGAGTTAGAAAAATGGAGGGGTTTGGGGGATGGAAAAGTATAAAAAGAACTTGGTTCCGTTACACCCCACCCCCCGTGATTGGACCAAATCCGATTAAAGAGAACTGTGATCAGAGACAGCCACCCAAGGCCGAATTTAAAAATTTTGAAGGTAAAGCGATGTAAATCAAATCCAGCTGACTGGCAGCAAATGGTGCGCAAGACAATCACGGGGCCGGAATTTCCTTTTTCCACACCGTCTCAAACAATTGCAGATTTTTGAAGTCAATATATATAGACAAAGCCAGACAGAATTAAATACAGAATTTTGAGCCATCATTTTCAGACGTTCCAGAAGTCACCCAACCTTTATGTCCTCATGTAAAGGAGAATACTATTTCAGTCTTATATTGGGAGACAGGATGATTTGAAGTATTCTGTGAGAAAAAAACAATTTGATGAGCCCAGAATGGGCAGCTAAAAGGTTTGCAGCGGAAACTGTTTGTAATTTTGACAATTCCACCATTCAAAACGGCTTAAAACATTTTGCAACTTCTGAGCTGGCATCATTATCGTTGTCACACATTAGATAGATGATCGGATAGCAATTCGTCCAAGAGATTTTTATAATGAAGACTCAATTGAAACAAAAAAAAACATTTCTTTTGCAAAATTAACATCAAAACGCTTATGCGATTTGGATGAGAGCGACTTGAGACACAATAAAAAAATACAAATTGAAAAAAAGGTTGATTAATAACTGCACAAAATGCAACCAAAAGTCTTCAAATTTGCACAAACTTTAGGTTTTAGATTTCAAAGCTTTCTAGATTTTATTTCCATTGAAGGATTTCATTTTTTCAAGTTCTACATTTCTCCTAGTTATTTATTTTTACCAGAGAAACGGTCATAAGAAAATTTTGTGCACTGCGCATGTTAACTTAAATTTTTCGCACACCCTACAAGTCCCGTTATTGAGATGTCCCGTCGAAGTTCAAACAAGGTCTATTAGATCTACAAGGTGTGTCAATTTTATTCTTTAAGGTGTTGATTACTGAGAGAAACTATTTGTTTCAGGAAGAGTTTTATAAAATTTTCGGGTTTGACTTTAGATGTTTTCTTTCTGTAGCTCTGTTACAGTCTGAGTAATGAAAGATATTAAGCGTTGCTCTATGCGCACAAAATAAATGTGAATGGCTTGATTGCGCATAGTTTCAAAGAATGTCAAACAACGAAAAAGAAAAGTTAATTTAGAGTTCTGGCGTTTCTGTGGTTCCTTTTCTTGACTTCCCTTCCGTTTTATTTATATAGGTCTTTCAGCTCAGTAATGAGGTTTATCTAAATCTGAGTTTCTTCTTCAGTTGGTAGCTTACCATAGATTTAAAAAATATTACAGTTGTTTCTGTAATAGTTTGTAGATTTTCTGAGTTTGTTTTGAATTGGTTTTTAAATCCTTTAGTTTTTGGTTAGATCTCGTTGTTCACAATTGGAAAACAACTGAATTATTTTTTCGCTGAAAAATCCAAGTTTTTCTTCGAAGAAGCTTAATTGGAACATCTGATTTTGTACATTTGACGATGAATGGTATGCTAAAACTTCTCCATCAAAAATATTAAGATATTTGAGATAATTATCCATTCTAATTTGTTTTTTCGACTCATGAAGCAATCTCACTAAACTCAAAATCTTTTGCTTGTGTTGAATGTAACTTGATGAGCTCACAGAGCAATTTTGAATTACCTCAATTGTTACTTACCTAGTTGTTGTATAGCTTGAGACAATTCTATTTGATCAGTTTTTGAGTTCTGAATTTACTTTAAAAAGCTCAGAGGCCAGTTTTCTACTTCTGCGCTCACTCATAAGTCTAATTTGGGAATTTTAAGTTCTATCGAAATAATTGAAATTTACCTAAAGAAAATTACAGTTTGAAATTTACTCTCAGTTTGTTTCTTTGTGATAAACGTAGTTGCTCATATGCTAAAATTTTTTATAGAGTTTATTTCCAGCTTGTTGAATGGTTTCTTCAAGTGGTTATTCTAATGGAATGAGAAAATTTGATCTCACTGATATGAAACTTTTTTGCACACATATCTGCTTTTTTAAAGAATCTATAAAAGTTTAAATAACAATGAACAATCTCTCCATCTGTGCTAGAATAGGTAGACAGTTGAGACAAGATTGTGGATAGCGGGGTCGGAACATTATCTTCTAACACATTAGCGAGGCTCCTAGTTTAACATATGCTATTTGCCTCCTTTGGATCCTTGTGTTTACCCAGGTTGAGGTGCCAGACCGAAAGTCGATATGTCCAGACCGAAATGAACGCACCAGGTGGCCTCGTGCGTTCAAAATTACACGGTCTGGAAAAAAAATGAACGCACGATAGTCTGGGCATATGGAATTATTAACCCATAGATTCGTAACTGAAAGGTTGTGCAGCGTAGTTTGAAGGTCCTTCTAGTTTACCTGTGATAAAAAAAATTTAAAAAAATATTTTGCACACTCTCAAATAGGCGGGAAATGAAAAGCTATCACTAAGCTGTAGTTACTTTAATGAAAACGTTGAGCTTCATATTTTGGGTTCAGGATCGTCTGAAAAACAAACTGAAATCTATGCTTCAGCACTGCTATCAATACCCCTGAGTCGGAGCTGTGCAAACTGCATAACAAAACGTCAGAAGGCGAATGGGGTCCATGGGGTGAGAAAACATATCTAAGACGCTGCCCTCCTTACGTTATGTACGAGAGATACAGAGAATGTGTGAGGGGAAGTCACGGAGGATACTGCATGGGTGACAACTCTGAGAAAAGAACTATCAGTTGTTACGGATGAACTTGTTATGATTTGACAGATTACGTATATAGTCAGTCCCATCAAGATGCAACGCTATCGAAGGTTTCAAAGGTCAAAGTTCAAATTTAAAACATGCACACATCAGCAGTTCACTGTTCATTTGCATGTCAGGAGGGTTTCGAACGCTCGCCTGCGTTGCAACTTTATGGGACTAACTATAATAAGTCACACCAACCAAATTGAAACGATCGAAAAACATTATAAATTTTAAATAAGCACTAATTTGGTCAACTTTTATTGTAGTATGTTTTCTTCATTAAATTCAAATTCATTCAAAATTTTTGCGTGCTCTAAATGAGAACTATGACATTTCAGCACTTTCCAATGCTTTTGAAACGTTCTCTTCCTGTTCAGTTTCATGAGAAAGTTTTTAGCTATAGTCCCATAAAGACGCAACGCTATCGAAATATCGAAAAACTCGAAACACATGCAAATGAACAACGAATAAGTGCTGAACTTTGACCTTCGAAACTATTGATACCCTTGCAACTTTAGGGACTGACTATATAGGTGTTCCTAATCTGTATTTAAAAATTCTGAGCAACTGCCTCTGGTAATAAACAAAATATTTTTCTAACAATAAACTTTTCTCGAAACAACTTAAGTTTTTTGCCACGACTGAACAGAATTCAACGCAAAAAAGCACCTATTTTTCCTAGATGGTGTTTTGAAAATATATTGCTTGATCGAGCTTATCTTGCTCTCCAAATGGTTTGTACAGCCAAACAAGAAGTACAACTTAACCTTACGAAACTGTGAAAATGTCAGTTATGGATGAAAATGATCCACCGCGAATAAAGAAAACAGTTAAGTTTCAGCGATTGTGAAACGAAGTTGATTGTGGAGATTTGTCATCATTGTAAGCATTCTCTTATCAATATAGAACTTAATTAAGTTCGGGCAGTATAGATCAATCTATTAAGCAAAATTAAGATGGACAAACGATGACTAGCGTTGCCATTATGATTAACCGAATCTTTAAAATAATTTATGTCTAAATATCAAAATGAATCATGCGTTGGTGCAATTTAGCTGCTTAACCAATTTAGCGGCTCAAGATTAATCTAGGCATTTAAAAAGATTAATTTTCCATGCACCGTACAAACTAACAAACGGCACAAAAAATTCAAGAATTGGTAAGGTTTTTGCGAGACGACTATTTTGTCGTTTTCGATAGATATTTTGCAGAACTAAACTGCAATAATCCATGTTCTCGCAAGAATATTTTTACTCCACAGATAGGATTCTTGTATGGCTGAATATTTAAATAACCAGTTGAGGGATTTAATTATAGCGGCCGCTCTCAGAAATGACGAGGAAAGTTATACCACCCGGTTCTTTTCAGTGATTTAAAAATTGTCTGCATATTACGTCCGTAGATTACAGATGCCCTATTGTATACTCAGTTAGTCCCAATAAATGTCCGTTCAGTTATGCTGAGTAATTAATTGCTTTGCTAGAAGGAATTATTAAATTCTATTTAATCCAATGTATTCAATCAAACGCAAAAGTCTTATTTTTGAAATTGTTCTAAAATGCAACTGGCAGTTTTAGTAAAAATTCACTGGATTTGAAGCGTTGGGTAGACCCACCAATTGATGAAGGAATGAACAACACTTGATAGACTCTATTGCTACACTTGATAAACTCTATTGCTGGGGCTAACTGACCAATTTTGAAAATAGGCTAGGCTGCACTATAGCCAGTGAATGAAACTATCTCCTTAGTTTGCACAAATTTCCTATTACAAAATAAGTTTGTTCCCCATTTTGTTCGAATATCAAAATTAATTCTCTTTTCTTGCAAGTCAAAGCTAAGTCAGGCAGTACAGTCACTAAGATCATTGACAGAAAAAAGACAGAATAGCAAGTAATTTACCACTCAAGAAGAACTGTGCTTCAAGACAAATTGTATGTAAGACAAAGACAACTCGTTTCGTCCAATAGTTTTTAGTTATTAAGTTCTATTTATAGTTCTAGTCACGTTGTTTTATATGTCAAATTGCCTTATTGACTAGACGGAGATAAAAAGTTCTTCAAATTCACTGTGTTTGGGCTTCAGGATGCGTCATATAGCGCCCCACGTTCTCTGAATTGGTTTTTTTTTAAATAAAGAAATAAAAATTGGATACTAAATTTGGTGTCTCATGCTAAAACTGAGCTCGTTTGTTCGAACTTAAAAGACTCCATTGATCTTGAATACGTGGCATGATTGATCTTGTGACAATGAACTAATTCCTGATCCAGACATAGTTTGAGTTTGACTTCTTAAGTTATAATTCCGTACAAATAATAGTTTCTATCTAAAATGGTTAAAAAACTTGAAAAAAAAGAACTAGGTTTGACGAAATCTAACGTTTCTTGCAGCTCGTAATGCTATTCTAATCTTACTTTTCGAAATTTCCTCTAATGAGCGCAGCAGCAACATCGCCCTACCCGTTTGTTTTGCGTCGTGAGAACAGTTTCTCCGTGTAGTACTACAGGGGCAAGCTTAATGGTTTGTCTGATGTAAACGCCGTTGTTTGTTTGGGCTTTTTTTCAGATCGATAAACACCGTCCGATCAATCAATGCTCACCATAACTTGACCCAAAGTATAATATCCTCACTTATCTTCATCTTCGATCGACCAAAAATACCTTTGCTAAGTTTGCTGTTCACTGTAGATTGCCCTTGCTGTCGGGGACTCAAGCAATGGAAACTAACCTAACATATATGTGCAGAGGCTTTGTTTCATAGAAGAGGTTTTAAGTAACTGAATTAGTCTACTGCGGAGGGTACAAAGGGTAATCGAGTTTTCTTTTAACGCAGCAAGAACTGATTGAGAATGATTGTAAGTCATTGACTTCTTTAATGACTGAGGCCAATTGGTTTGTCTCGTTGTAAAACTAGTCTCATGATTGCAAAGAGACGATTGTCAGTTACTAACTTGTGCATGACTTCTTATATGCTGCTCATGCAGTTATACGTGCAGACACAGACAAAACCACCTGTTTTAGTTACTTCATCCAATCTTCACAGTGAAGTGACCAAAGTAGTCAACTCCGACATTTTTAAAGTCTGCTGAAAGACCTAACTGCTCTTCTGGTAAGTCTGCAATTCCTGATGATATCGATTTTTTTTCTGTCCTCTCTGCAGATAATTCGCTTGTCCAAAATTGAAATTTGGGCATTGTGTATGCCTATAAGCAGAAAATTTTGCTGATTAAGTATTCTCACCTGCTCAGTACATTCAATTTGACTCTTTTCTATATCCTCTGTGCATGTAGTTCTCTTGTCCAAAGTTGATCTTCAGGCATTTTGCATGACTCAAAACCACTTTTCTGTCTGGTTAATCTTGCGTACCTGCTCAGCAAGTTCATTTTGCGAAAATATAATAACTGCGTGAGGTTTGCAATCCGAAAACTTTAAAAACTTTCCAGTGTAAACACTTTGATTTCTGCATATCTGTCTTTGACGAAATGGTCCTTCTTCGTGGAAGCAAGTTGATTTTGGTGTTCCATTAAAATCTTCAATTCAGATTTTAGAGAAATTGTCTCTACAGCAAACTGTTAAAGCCGTAGAAATTTGAAGATGATTTTCTTCGCTTTTTCTCTTCCATCAAGTCCACCTTGAAGTGATACCGGTTTGCGTTTGTATGCTACTGTGTTCAACTAAAGTCACTGAATCACTCAAACTGAGCAACAGTTTTTCTTCATCCTGCGGTATGAAGACTGTTGAGGCTATGTTCTCCTCATCTGTTTCAAAAATTAGATTCACAAAATCTGGCCGTTTGCTTTCAAGTTACCTCAACCAACACTATGAACCGTTGACCGCTCTTGAGTTAATCAATGCTGATTTTTCTCAAGCCATTATTTGCTTGTTTGTTGTTACTGCATACAAATCTTCTGTTTGAAACATCATTTTTATGAGGTTTCTCGGCTACTCATTTGGCCACAAATGTTTGCCATTTATGATGGGAAACGTGTATAAACTGCTTTACAGTACTTGAGCCTATGAAAAACAACAGCTATGTTTGATCTTTTCATGATCATTTTCTAAACAGTTTTTAAATTTCACTGTCTTGACTGCTGCTTTTGTTTCTAACTGTGCTGTTTAATAGCGTCACAACATAATCACTCTACTTTTTGCAATCACAATTTCTTAATCAGCAGGAAATTCGCAGTTGAGAGAGTGACTTTGAGCTGAGACTGCAGATATTGCGTCTTCAGATGCATCAGCAAAAACTTGAAGTTGGGTTTGGCCTGTCACTATAATGAAGTATCCTCCATTGACGCTTGGTTCAGCTACCACTGGAGGAGGTTCTTCCCAATTGAGATTGTCTGCTGTGTCAATGGGCTCCCTTTCGTTGTCCCAATGTTGTCCATTCTAAAGGCTATTCATAAGAGGTATCACGTGAAGAATCAACGAAGCAAAAAATCTGTTTGCTATATAAATTAGTGGCTAAACCTTCCAATTAATTATTCGATTTTTAAATTATTTGCTGGCAGTGTTCGCAAACAGAAGTCTATTGTCATTCACAGTTCAATGTAGTCCAAACAAAGATCCCTCCGTTTTGGTTGCGCTTTCTTTGGATTGCTGATCAACTTCAAGACTTCTGAAGTTAGTTGCAGAACCATTGATTCGATGTTGGTTGTCAGGGCAACAGGTCCTTCATCGAATCTAAAAACAATTCCAATGAATCTTGGAAGTAGGTCTTGCTAATAACTTGTTATTTAGGCACACATCTTTGTATATTTGAAGCAGCATTGCAAGTTCGTCACACTTTTCTAGTTTTGTTCTGAATTATCTTATTCATGGTTTGGCAAATATCATTCTTGCCCCAAGTTCCCTTTCAGTTCTGATTCTTTCAGTGACACTGCGAATCTGCTTTCAACATCTGTTTGTATCAATTTTCGATAATTTTGATGCATACAGATTTGTCTGCTTTTGGATTCTTTTGCTACAATGAGAAAAACGCAACCAAAGCAGTGTTGTTATGGTTGAATGGTTGGGCAGGTTTGGCCCAGATTCATTCCTCAGCATTTGCAATTTGTAGCACACTTATGTAATTTTTTTGTACTCCTAGAACCTTTTGCGCCCTCAGTTCTTTTCCTAAGTGAACGATGAATTTTTTTTCGAAAGCAGATTTTTTCAGTGAAGTCGAAATGCAGATCGTTTTCTGCCTTTCCCGCCGTCGTCCAATGAATTCCCATTCAAAGATTGGGAGAAGGGCAATGAGTTCACTTCTTGTCCATTTCCATTGGGCTTTTTAGGTGATAAACAAGTTGATCAAGAATGATGCCGACATTTGTATCCCAATGAGATTGACGCCTTAGCGAAAGCAAGGAGTGTATGCACTTCTAAATGGCATCTGTTTATGCTGATAAGGCCCTTTTCTGTCTTCAGATCCCTTCCTCCATATGAAGTTTTTGTCTTTGGCTCGTATGTTCTCTTGAAAACTATCGTCAATAAATAAAACTGTCGATCTACTATCGAGGAAAGCATATGTAATCAACTTGTTGCCAACACTCTGTGTTGAAACGAGAACTATTTGAGGAAAATTTGCAACTTTGTTACTCAGACAGTTTGTGTGTAGCGTTTACTTTGAAATTGCGATTGCTTTCGTCAACTTGGTTTTTTTTAATGAATGTAGCAATCGATTTTGCTTCTGGGTTTAAGTTTTAATTTTTTTTATATTTCACGCGATGTCCAAACAATGGTTAGTTGCTTGTCTTTTTCATATATAGCCGTAATGAAAGGGTAGTTTCACTACTTCTGCCTACCGATAATTCCAAGTCATCTTCCTGAATAATGGACAACTCTGTCATTAAAGTTAGCTCGTGGACAATGTTGCTTTAACTGGTTTTGTTTAACTGGGTTTGAACTCGCCTTAAAGTTTGATTTCGAACATTGTTTGTCTCTATTCGTGTTTTTTCTGCCTTCAAATTTTCACACTCCTTTGAGTGTTGAAAACTGTTTGTGTCAGATTGCCCTTCCAGATTGCGGTTTCTCAAATAATTTTTATTAGGTAAGTCACCATACATATCGTCAAGATAAAACATCACATCTTTTTGACAAATTGAGGTAACTCTTCAGCTGCCCTATGCAGTGTCAGGCTTAATTTCAGATCACTAATTTGTCTGAACTCATTGAGCTCTTTCACAGAGTTAGTGACAAAAACTGAGACAGGAGATTCTCTTCCCTTCAAGCTTTTTAAGACTCCATCTGTGCGTCGATGATGACATGAAACCCTCCAAGTTTCCTCTGCAGAATGCTCCAGGCAGCACCATAGAATTGTCCGTAATCACCCTCTCTAGATTTTGCTCACACTGCTGTCCTGCTCGGTAAAATTTAAGATGGCTGGTTCTCCCAAAGTCTACAATTTGTCTGTGATCCACCGTTGCAATAATCATGCAAGAACACTCCAAACATTTGAGCCGGTTGCCATCAGAAATGATCAATTCCATTATCGGTATGTTGCTGCTATCCGAGAACCCACTGGTATATTGAATACCAACTCTTGAGGAAACGTCCCGGTGCTCAGAACTCGCTGAACGACTGCTTGAATTTCGACAACGTGAGACGGAACTGTGCCTCTTTAGTTCAGTGGTTGCATTGAAGGAAGCTGTTGTTTGATCTGCCGTTTTTGGGTGGTCAATCCCACTAGCCCAATCAAAGTTTTCCTTTTTCTTCGAAAATCCGCGCAAGTGAAGCTTGGTTGAATATATAAACTGGTTGACTGGTAACCAAATTCATCGTTTTCTATTGCCATTCATTTGATTTTGCGCTCTAGATAACGCTCCTAATACAGTAGATGAGGATTTGTTTCGAGCCCTTACGTTCGCAATTCTAGCTCTAGCTTTCTATCTTCAATTGGTGCCTGTTTGTGTCGCAGATGCATTCCTTCGAGTCCCTTCAGTTGCAGTCTTAACTCAAGTTTTCTCTGTTTAAATCATGCTTACTTCAGTTGAAACTTTCCATTGAATTCAATATCGAAATTTTTCATAAGTACCAATTTCAGCACAAATTTAAACTATAACCTTTATATATTGATGCGGAGGCAATCGAGTCCATTTTACGATGGTGCACTGTTTAAAAAAAGCTGGACACACACCTGTGACAAAATGCATTTAGTTTTACCCGTCTTTCAATATTCCTAACTCAATTTCTACGGAAAAAGTGTGAAAAATTGTGTTAAGCTCTTAATAAAGTAACAACTAGTCATGAATAAATTTTTTGATAACACCTGTGAAGTGACAAAAAGATTTGAGTTTAATCAAATATCTATGCATTTCAAACTACTATAAAATAGTTTGGAAATAGTTTTTCTTACATTTGTTTAAATAACCAATCTGTCATCAAAACGATCAATCAACCAGTTCAAACATTACGTACATCTTCTTTGAAAGTGCATTTTTTAACAAGAAAAAAAACAAACAAAAACAAACAACAAGGTGAAACGTGGAAACGTGAGTTCCATTGATTGGCATGTTCTGGAAATCGTGCAATTTTGGAAGAGATTTTCTTCTTCTCACTTCAAAGAATTCTATGAACGGGTGAAATTGGATCGGTGTCTTTCTTTTTTGTGACAGAAACCGTAACGCTAACAATTACGCTCAAGACATGATTAAAAAATGTGAGGTCTTGTCGAATAAACAGCTGAAAAAAATTTTAAAGTCTCTATCCTCTAGGAATTTGGAAGACTTGTTGTTTCTTCTCGAAATAAGTTGTGACCGACCGGATTTGCACTTTATCTCAGAAGCCTGAATTTTGCTTGAGTGTTAACTGATGAAAATCTTGAGCTCGGTTCGGTAAAACTAATTAGATTACTAATTAACGAGTAACGTCCCGGGTTGGAGTCCCACTGAATCCCGTCGATGGATCATAGAATTTTTATGAAAAGTCCACCGATGAGTCATCGATGGTTCGTTACCACTTTTCACTGATTATACAAAATCCATCGATAGGAAAGCTCCGATTTTCACTGATCATAGAATATTCATCGATAGGAAAGCTCCGATTTTCACTGATCATAGAATATTCATCGTTAGGAAAGCTCTGATTTTCACTGGATCATAGAAAATACATCGATAGGAAAGCTCCGATTTTCTCTGGATCATAGAAAATACATCGATAGTAAAAGCTCCGATTTTCACTGATCATAGAATATTCATCGATAGGAAAGCTCCGATTTTCACTGATCATAGAATATTCATCGATAGGAAAGCTCCGATTTTCACTGATCATAGAATATTCATCGATAGGAAAGCTCCGATTTTCACTGATCATAGAATATTCATCGATAGGAAAGCTCTGATTTTCACTGATCATAGAATATTCATCGATAGGAAAGCTCTGATTTTCACTGATCATAGAATATTCATCGATAGGAAAGCTCCGATTTTCACTGATCATAGAATATTCATCGTTAGGAAAGCTCTGATTTTCACTGGATCATAGAAAATACATCGATAGGAAAGCTCCGATTTTCACTGGATCATAGAAAATACATCGATAGTAAAAGCTCCGATTTTCACTGATCATAGAATATTCATCGATAGGAAAGCTCCGATTTTCACTGATCATAGAATATTCATCGATAGGAAAGCTCCGATTTTCACTGATCATAGAATATTCATCGATAGGAAAGCTCCGATTTTCACTGATCATAGAATATTCATCGATAGGAAAGCTCTGATTTTCACTGATCATAGAATATTCATCGATAGGAAAGCTCTGATTTTCACTGATCATAGAATATTCATCGATAGGAAAGCTCTGATTTTCACTGATCATAGAATATTCATCGATAGGAAAGCTCTGATTTTCACTGATCATAGAATATTCATCGATAGGAAAGCTCTGATTTTCACTGATCATAGAATATTCATCGATAGGAAAGCTCTGATTTTCACTGATCATAGAATATTCATCGATAGGAAAGCTCCGATTTTCACTGATCATAGAATATTCATCGTTAGGAAAGCTCTGATTTTCACTGGATCATAGAAAATACATCGATAGGAAAGCTCCGATTTTCACTGGATCGTAGAAAATACATCGATAGCAAAAGCTCCGATTTTCACTGATCATAGAATATTCATCGATAGGAAAGCTCAGATTTTCACTGATCATAGAATATTCATCGATAGGAAAGCTCCGATTTTCACTGATCATAGAATATTCATCGATAGGAAAGCTCCGATTTTCACTGATCATAGAATATTCATCGTTAGGAAAGCTCTGATTTTCACTGGATCATAGAAAATACATCGATAGGAAAGCTCCGATTTTCACTGGATCGTAGAAAATACATCGATAGCAAAAGCTCCGATTTTCACTGATCATAGAAAATTCATCGATAGGAAAGCTCTGATTTTCACTGATCATAGAATATTCATCGATAGGAAAGCTCTGATTTTCACTGATCATAGAATATTCATCGATAGGAAAGCTCTGATTTTCACTGATTATAGAAAATCCATTGATAGGAAAGCTCCGATTTTCACTGATCATAGAATATTCATCGATAGGAAAGCTCCGATTTTCACTGATCATAGAATATTCATCGTTATGAAAGCTCTGATTTTCACTGGATCATAGAAAATACATCGATAGGAAAGCTCCGATTTTCACTGGATCGTAGAAAATACATCGATAGCAAAAGCTCCGATTTTCACTGATCATAGAATATTCATCGATAGGAAAGCTCCGATTTTCACTGATCATAGAATATTCATCGATAGGAAAGCTCCGATTTTCACTGATCATAGAATATTCATCGATAGGAAAGCTCCGATTTTCACTGATCATAGAAAATTCATCGATAGGAAAGCTCTGATTTTCACTGATCATAGAATATTCATCGATAGGAAAGCTCTGATTTTCACTGATCATAGAATATTCATCGATAGGAAAGCTCTGATTTTCACTGATTATAGAAAATCCATTGATAGGAAAGCTCCAATTTTCACTGATCATAGAATATTCATCGATAGGAAAGCTCCGATTTTCACTGATCATAGAAAATTCATCGTTAGGAAAGCTCTGATTTTCACTGGATCATAGAAAATACATCGATAGGAAAGCTCCGATTTTCACTGGATCATAGAAAATACATCGACAGCAAAAGCTCCGATTTTCACTGATCATAGAATATTCATCGATAGGAAAGCTCCGATTTTCACTGATCATAGAATATTCATCGATAGGAAAGCTCCGATTTTCACTGATCATAGAATATTCATCGATAGGAAAGCTCCGATTTTCACTGATCATAGAATATTCATCGATAGGAAAGCTCTGATTTTCACTGATCATAGAATATTCATCGATAGGAAAGCTCTGATTTTCACTGATCATAGAATATTCATCGATAGGAAAGCTCTGATTTTCACTGATCATAGAATATTCATCGATAGGAAAGCTCTGATTTTCACTGATCATAGAATATTCATCGATAGGAAAGCTCTGATTTTCACTGATCATAGAATATTCATCGATAGGAAAGCTCCGATTTTCACTGATCATAGAATATTCATCGATAGGAAAGCTCCGATTTTCACTGATCATAGAATATTCATCGATAGGAAAGCTCCGATTTTCACTGATCATAGAATATTCATCGATAGGAAAGCTCCGATTTTCACTGATCATAGAATATTCATCGTTAGGAAAGCTCTGATTTTCACTGGATCATAGAAAATACATCGATAGGAAAGCTCCGATTTTCTCTGGATCATAGAAAATACATCGATAGTAAAAGCTCCGATTTTCACTGATCATAGAATATTCATCGATAGGAAAGCTCCGATTTTCACTGATCATAGAATATTCATCGATAGGAAAGCTCCGATTTTCACTGATCATAGAATATTCATCGATAGGAAAGCTCCGATTTTCACTGATCATAGAATATTCATCGATAGGAAAGCTCTGATTTTCACTGATCATAGAATATTCATCGATAGGAAAGCTCTGATTTTCAATGATCATAGAATATTCATCGATAGGAAAGCTCCGATTTTCACTGATCATAGAATATTCATCGTTAGGAAAGCTCTGATTTTCACTGGATCATAGAAAATACATCGATAGGAAAGCTCCGATTTTCACTGGATCATAGAAAATACATCGATAGTAAAAGCTCCGATTTTCACTGATCATAGAATATTCATCGATAGGAAAGCTCCGATTTTCACTGATCATAGAATATTCATCGATAGGAAAGCTCCGATTTTCACTGATCATAGAATATTCATCGATAGGAAAGCTCCGATTTTCACTGATCATAGAATATTCATCGATAGGAAAGCTCTGATTTTCACTGATCATAGAATATTCATCGATAGGAAAGCTCTGATTTTCACTGATCATAGAATATTCATCGATAGGAAAGCTCTGATTTTCACTGATCATAGAATATTCATCGATAGGAAAGCTCTGATTTTCACTGATCATAGAATATTCATCGATAGGAAAGCTCTGATTTTCACTGATCATAGAATATTCATCGATAGGAAAGCTCTGATTTTCACTGATCATAGAATATTCATCGATAGGAAAGCTCCGATTTTCACTGATCATAGAATATTCATCGTTAGGAAAGCTCTGATTTTCACTGGATCATAGAAAATACATCGATAGGAAAGCTCCGATTTTCACTGGATCGTAGAAAATACATCGATAGCAAAAGCTCCGATTTTCACTGATCATAGAATATTCATCGATAGGAAAGCTCAGATTTTCACTGATCATAGAATATTCATCGATAGGAAAGCTCCGATTTTCACTGATCATAGAATATTCATCGATAGGAAAGCTCCGATTTTCACTGATCATAGAAAATTCATCGATAGGAAAGCTCTGATTTTCACTGATCATAGAATATTCATCGATAGGAAAGCTCTGATTTTCACTGATCATAGAATATTCATCGATAGGAAAGCTCTGATTTTCACTGATTATAGAAAATCCATTGATAGGAAAGCTCCGATTTTCACTGATCATAGAATATTCATCGATAGGAAAGCTCCGATTTTCACTGATCATAGAATATTCATCGTTAGGAAAGCTCTGATTTTCACTGGATCATAGAAAATACATCGATAGGAAAGCTCCGATTTTCACTGGATCGTAGAAAATACATCGATAGCAAAAGCTCCGATTTTCACTGATCATAGAATATTCATCGATAGGAAAGCTCCGATTTTCACTGATCATAGAATATTCATCGATAGGAAAGCTCCGATTTTCACTGATCATAGAATATTCATCGATAGGAAAGCTCCGATTTTCACTGATCATAGAAAATTCATCGATAGGAAAGCTCTGATTTTCACTGATCATAGAATATTCATCGATAGGAAAGCTCTGATTTTCACTGATCATAGAATATTCATCGATAGGAAAGCTCTGATTTTCACTGATTATAGAAAATCCATTGATAGGAAAGCTCCAATTTTCACTGATCATAGAATATTCATCGATAGGAAAGCTCCGATTTTCACTGATCATAGAAAATTCATCGTTAGGAAAGCTCTGATTTTCACTGGATCATAGAAAATACATCGATAGGAAAGCTCCGATTTTCACTGGATCATAGAAAATACATCGACAGCAAAAGCTCCGATTTTCACTGATCATAGAATATTCATCGATAGGAAAGCTCCGATTTTCACTGATCATAGAAAATTCATCGATAGGAAAGCTCCGATTTTCACTGATCATAGAATATTCATCGATAGGAAAGCTCCGATTTTCACTGATCATAGAATATTCATCGATAGGAAAGCTCTGATTTTCACTGATCATAGAATATTCATCGATAGGAAAGCTCTGATTTTCACTGATCATAGAATATTCATCGATAGGAAAGCTCTGATTTTCACTGATCATAGAATATTCATCGATAGGAAAGCTCTGATTTTCACTGATCATAGAATATTCATCGATAGGAAAGCTCTGATTTTCACTGATCATAGAATATTCATCGATAGGAAAGCTCTGATTTTCACTGATCATAGAATATTCATCGATAGGAAAGCTCTGATTTTCACTGGATCATAGAAAATACATCGATAGGAAAGCTCCGATTTTCACTGGATCATAGAAAATACATCGATAGCAAAAGCTCCGATTTTCACTGATCATAGAATATTCATCGATAGGAAAGCTCCGATTTTCACTGATCATAGAATATTCATCGATAGGAAAGCTCCGATTTTCACTGATCATAGAATATTCATCGATAGGAAAGCTCCGATTTTCACTGATCATAGAATATTCATCGATAGGAAAGCTCTGATTTTCACTGATCATAGAATATTCATCGATAGGAAAGCTCTGATTTTCACTGATCATAGAATATTCATCGATAGGAAAGCTCTGATTTTCACTGATTATAGAAAATCCATCGATAGGAAAGCTCCGATTTTCACTGATCATAGAATATTCATCGATAGGAAAGCTCCGATTTTCACTGATCATAGAAAATTCATCGTTAGGAAAGCTCTGATTTTCACTGGATCATAGAAAATACATCGATAGGAAGGCTCCGATTTTCACTGGATCATAGAAAATACATCGATAGCAAAAGCTCCGATTTTCACTGATCATAGAATATTCATCGATAGGAAAGCTCCGATTTTCACTGATCATAGAATATTCATCGATAGGAAAGCTCCGATTTTCACTGATCATAGAATATTCATCGATAGGAAAGCTCCGATTTTCACTGATCATAGAATATTCATCGATAGAAAGCTCTGATTTTCACTGATCATAGAATATTCATCGATAGGAAAGCTCTGATTTTCACTGATCATAGAATATTCATCGATAGGAAAGCTCTGATTTTCACTGATCATAGAATATTCATCGATAGGAAAGCTCTGATTTTCACTGATCATAGAATATTCATCGATAGGAAAGCTCTGATTTTCACTGATCATAGAATATTCATCGATAGGAAAGCTCTGATTTTCTCTGGATCATAGAAAATACATCGATGGGATTTCATGAATAAATTCTGTCCCCTCGCCATTTCTATTCAGTTGGATCCTGTATTCCTTTGAATGACAAATATATTCTGCTCCCTTCGCACCCCACCCCCGGTAAATGCTTTTTAGAGACACGTTCCTGAAAACTACAAAAAGCATTCCAATGTGCAATGAATTGGATTCGGGTACCGGTTGATTAAGATCATACTGATGATAACGATATATATTGTAGCCGCGAGTGTACAAAAACGCTACCCATTTGGACCAGCAGAAGGACCCCTGGACCAGACCAGCATTTCAAAACCGCTTTTGGAGTGCCTTAGTTTTAGCTTTCTCATATTTTTTCATTTTCATTTTTTAGGAAATACTATGATCCAACGATGGAAATATCGGTTTTCTATGATCCAACGATGGAAATATCGGTTTTCTATGATCCATCGATGGAAAATTAAGTATTATGAAACTTCACTGACCCATCGATGGATCAAGAAGTTACTTTGAATTAACAATGATCCATCGATGAGTTCCACTGGGACTCCAACCCGGGTTAAGCTCTCAATTCCTACTCTCAATATTTGCTTGCATAGATTAAAAAAACACATAAAATCTGCTCTATCCTCATAGGTAAAGTGAATATGAATCACAAATAAACGATATTTTACGGAATTTTGGTTGACTTGTTTTGTTTAAACGGTTTTTCCAGCGCCGATCAACCGGATTTCAATTTAATTTGAAACCACTGAATAATAAGTTCATACCTCTTCCAAAAATACGGTGAGTGAAACGTTTCTGAAACGTTTATATGAACATTTGCCGAATGGTTTTACTTTTTTCAGCTTGTAAATTTCATCTACTGCTTTTCCAAATTTTCTTTTCCATGGGAATTGAAGTCGACATAAGCGTATAACGGTAAGAAAATTAGCCGACTTTACAAAAAAGGAGGCTCCCTACAAACCCAGCCGTACTCATTACGAATCGAAACCTGATTGACTGAGAATGAATCCCAAATTTACCTTAACTTCCGCAAAAATTACATAGCAGTGATTAGGTTTGAAAAACGATATTTTACAACAAAAAGCATTGATTGCAAGAATCTTGGCAGAGCTGACGAGATAATCATTGCAGTTCATCGGGGGGGGGGGGTATGTATGCACTTGGCGAGCCAAATTCTATATTGTAAGATTCTAATGCAAACATATTTTTTGCATCGTTATAAGTTTCAATGAAATATGATGGCGTTTATTAACGGTTAATTTTGCGCGTCTAGAGTTATAAAATTACAAAATTTTGAGCTTCATCTCTGTTTGAGATTCATGACTCTAATAGGAGTTTCCGATCCTTTTGCTTTTGGTCTTCCCTATTTAGTGTGGTCTTTCCGATTTTCCCTCTAAATTCTTTTTGATATTATTTTAAAGCTGAAAATCAAATTAAACTAAAACTAATAAAGCTAAATTAAATCTTATTTTTAAGTAAAAAAACTAACATATTTAATAAAAACGTTTGTTATCCCCCCTCAAAGACAAAGAAAAGATACATTTGAATTTCAGTTAAGTTTCACTTCTAGTTCTACTTCAGGAAGGTGTTAGAAGGTGATACTTTCGTCTAAACTTAATGGCCGCGAAAACTGAAATAAAAATTCGAAAACACGCCTTAAATTGTAATCTTGTTCAAAAAAACATATGAGGCATCAATATTCGAAAGGAAGCAATTGAGAGTGTGGACCAAAAATAGGTGGTAGTTTTTGAAATACCAAAAGTCGGAACCCGTGTTGGCCATTATACCGCTTTCTTTGATTTCCGTTAATCACATAAGGTCATATATGATTTGTATGATTTCTTAGTAGTCATACAAAAATCATACAAAAATTTTACGACATGGACTAGATTGAAAAAACAAACAATGAACACAAAACTGATATTTCTCCATATATCGAAGTCTTATGGGATTTGAACGGTGAATTAAATCCTATTTTCTCGCTATGATCATATCTAAGTTCCTTGTTTTCATACAAGGGTCGTACTGGGAAATACGTTATGATTTGTATGGCATTCTATGCTATCTTCGTAAGAAGCCTAGGAAGTGGGAAATAATTATCAAGGCTAGCGTATTTACTGGAGATTTTGCATCCTTTAATTATTCAGGAGTCACATTTCAAAAACACGATGAAATTGAGGTTGCAGTTTTTATAGAGCCCCTTCATTATTTCCAATTTTCCATCAAATTCCCAGAACCGTTTTTTCGTTTTGCACTCTCATAAATTTGAGTAAAATATTTAATTTTTTATTGACGTTAAGCATCACAACTGTTGATCAATTCTGGCGTGACTTTATCCAGTACCTCGCAGAAACATTCAAAAAACAATGACTCCTTCTTCCATTCGTCCTCTATCCAAACTCTGGACAGGCGCCAGTTGTCAGTTATTACATAAGTGGTACTGGTAAAGCTTACGACAATTTTTCTGACCGAATCTTCGGGTTTTATAGAGGTCGGATTGATGTCAAATGTCATATTTGTTCCAGGATAAATTCGTGGGTTAAAAATGGGCTCTTCATCCGGCTCTCCGTTGAGATTTTTGGCCTCATTGAAACGAATTTGTATTTTGCGAGCTGTGCCTGAAACACCCTTGTAAATTTTTCCAAAGCAGAAACTGTTCAGGTTTTTAAAATATTGCATTATGTTACCATCAACTTATCACTTGAAAACCCAGGTGGAGGTGTTAACACCAATAATCGCTAAAAATGTAAGAATTGTGGTGAATGCTGCGGCGAACAGATGTAAGAATTGCGATTTTTAGCGTTGAATGCGGTGAAAAAAATCACCGCTAAGCATCGCACTTCTTACAAAGAACCATTAAGGTCACGCTGGGTAATTTGAATATTAAACAACACTTTTGTGAGCATGTGTTTAGAACCGCCCGTACCGAATTATAAGTCTAAATCAGTACTAGGCAAGTCTAAATCCAAGTCTGATTTTGTTTTTGATTTTGTCTCAAAAAAAGTCTTGCAAGTCTGACAAGTCTTGGCCAAGACTCGTGTAACACTTGCAGGTTGATTCCCAAGTCAAAACCAACTTTTCAAAAAATTTCGAGTGAAAATTTCAAATGATGCTGGGGGCATACCAAATTGTATATTGGCACGCCGGGGGTCTATTGAGGGTATTTCAGCACTAATTGAGGGTATCTCATGTGTTCTGGGCCGTTTTCAGCCATTTTTCAGCCGTTTCAGCCCCCACTAAATTCATGTACTTTTCAGATAAGCCAAGTTTTGAATTAGAACCGAGGCAAAATTGTCAAAAGGGGTGCTACTGTGAGTGCTACTTTGCTTCTATTTGCTACTTTTGATCAGTTTTGACGTTTTTTTGCTATTTTTGACGTTTAATTTTTCGGCCATTTTTGACGTTTTTTCGGCTTGGATTAAGACTTGGCAAATCTTGGCCAAGAGTTGAATTAAGACTTGACAAGTCTTGGCCATGTCTGACAAGTCTTAAACGTGTTATTATCACAGCTCTGAATCAGTACTGATACCTAGACTTGGAATTAGACTTGCCCAGTACTGATATTGACTTGGCGTTCGGTACGGGCAGTCCCTATTACCATAGTATGCTCCAGCAATCAGCACCAAGGAATGGCAATTCATTAGTAATAGCCATAAATCAGTACTGAAACGTAATAACAACAAGGTGCTTTGGTAAAATTCTCCAGTATACAAATTCAGGACCAACACATGCTGTTGCGATTCTTCGAATGACAAGTTTTACAATATCCGATTTCACATTGAAAAATAGTTTTTAATGCCCTGTTAATATTAATCGGAATTCTCCGACATAAAACATAAGAAGAATATGATCGATTCTCTCAAATGGCAATAATTGCTCAAAATGTACTTCCAACGATTGCCCTCTTCCCATTTCTCCATGGGGAGGGGTTTTCTTGAACAGAGTTTCAAAGCGAAATTGCATGGCCAATCAAATAACAGTATTCAAGTACATTTACACTCCAAAACTCTGTCACGTGAAATCACAGGTTGTTTTTCTCGTGTGATAAATAATCACATAACTTTTCACGTGGAAAATGCGTCTCGTGTGATTTCTTAGGAAAATTGTCCCTGTGTGATGAATAATTAGACAACTTTCATATAAATGAGCGTATAAAGAATAATATTACGATTGCCTTGAAACTATCTTCTTCAAATTTTTTTGTTTGTTTTCTGAAATTTTCTTCAAATCAATACGCAGGTGATAACTTTTAAGAACGCTTAGTCTGTTTTAAATTTTGACAACTGTGTTAAGTCAGCCGAGATTAGTTTTGACTGATTTTCTGACCCTTTGCGTCAATACCTCTTTGCCTCTTTATCGTTTAGTGACACTTTGCAGTAGGCATTGACGCTTTGGAAACAAAATTCTCTTAGGTCTTATTAAGTAAAAAAATCAGTAGAATTTTTTTTTAAAAATGCCAAAGAAAATTACCCCCCAAAGCAATGACAAAACATTTTTTTTCTCACATGATTTTTACGAAGATGAAACGAACAATTTCCTTCAAATGATATGACTATTCTTTTTGTACCGTAAAGCAATAAAAAAAGACGAAATATATGTTTTTAAGATTGAAATAGTCCCGTACTTAACGCCAAGTCAATATCAGTACTGGGGAATTCTAATTCAAAGTCTAGGTATCAGTACTGAATCAGAGCTATGATCACAACACATTTAAGACTTGTCAGACTTGGCAAAGACTTGGCAAGTCTAAGTGAAGTACAAAAATAAAGTTCCGTACCAGCGATCTCCGGCTTCCTAGATGGTTGTTCTCCTTACTGCGCTACCCTGACTGTTGGAAGTTTTTCTTTTGTGCCGTTGAAATACGCTTGAAAGAAGCAAATTTCAAGCGAGAAAGCGAGCAAATTACATTACATGGGCGACTTGCATTTACAATTGCTCAGTACTGATATACACTTGGAGTTCGGTACAGGGTTGGTTTTGGAGAAATAATGTTTAGAGGAGAATAGATCAGAAGAATCTTGAATAACAAGAAAAAGATAGACTACGCGAAGCAAATATGTTCGCAAAACTTTTTTTCTCCAAATAATTGATGACACTGATATTTTTGACAGTTGAACGAGGGCTTGTTTGCTCTGTAAATGTCTTTGAAAATGTGTTTTCCTAGAATGCACATTCAAAAACGTGAATTGACGTCAAAGTTGTTTTCTTACACATGATTTTTGCATGAGACCTCATGGAAAGTTTTGCGTTGACACGAGAACGTTCGGGAAACAACTAACCCACGAGAATAATTCATGTAAAAATACACGAATCTATCGGGGCGGGAGTTGTTGCTTTTCACGTGATTTACTTGCGATTTTGTGGAACTTTTTCAAATAAATACAGATAAATTTTTGTTTGGAGACAGCCGAGATTTTTTTTCAAAATCGTTTGAGAATTTGATCCCTGAATACATGATTTGTCATGTGATTCGGCATTTAAAATTACATGAATAATTGCGCCTCCCCTCTCGAAAAAATTATGAGATTTGTGAAAAAAGAATTAATCTGATACTTTCTCGTGTGTTATTTTTTTTTCCGAAAATTCTTGTGTCAACACTCATTTTTTGATATCAGACGATATCGTTTTAGATTGTAGAAGTATGTCAAAAACGTAATAAAATGAGCAATGCTTTATCTCTTCTTGGAATAAAATATAAGGCAAATAAAGATTTTCAACAGGTTGGTCGGTGGGCTTCAAAGCGATAAAGCATCTTCGATTCCGGATTGAACCCGAAAAAGCATGGGAGCCATTTTCCAGAACAGCGGTGCTCAATCGCGCATAAAATGATGTTTAGCTATCCAAACTTTTACATAGTAATATTGTCGAAAAATATAGTAAGTTGAAAATGGGGATGTGACTCTCTTACTTTGCGCCCTCCCTCCCCCCACCCTCTTAATTTCCCTCCTCCCCTTTACTACCCATGGGTACCAAGGAAGGGGGGGGAGGGGCAATTATTAAAAAGATCCAAGGCAGAAAAATGGTCAGGTTGCAAAGGGTTGCTAAGGCAATGTTTTATCTGATAAACTCTAATGAGAAAAGTTTGCTAGAGTTTTTTTCCAGAACTTACAGGATAAACATTCCTCAATCAGTGTAATTCATCAAGCTGTGTTTTTCTAAATATTTGATAGGCAACCAAACAGTAAAATAAACTGAAATTGTCTTGCTAAAACTTCAGGCAAGAAAAAGCGAAGTTATCGACTCAACTTGAAGTTATCGTCTCAAGTTCTTGACATGCGCTTCAAGTGCAGTTTACCAACATTTCATCAAAGCGTGTCAAAAACATTAATAAAGATGTTGTCAAGACAATTAAACTTTTGCCAGAGAAATAGCTTGATCTTGTTTTGTTTTCACTGAGCAATATTGTGAACAAAATAATTTGAAACGAATGTAAATTTAATACCTGCGTCTCGGTGAAAAGCCGTCTCAAACTTGATTCGCAACGTTTTGCACTCGACTGTCATTAGCAAAATGTTTACGCCAACGATCACTTTCACGATTTCCATAACTCACTGAAATCAATTTTTCATATATGAACCAGAGCAAATCTTTTTTGTTGGGGGGCATTTTTCATAACTGTAGAGGATCATTACACACTACACGCACTTACAAAATCTTTAAATAATGTGGAAATTACCTTAAAAGGAATATTGATTAGAAAACACGAATTCGTAAGTTCATTGAACGCACTCCAAGAAACTAAATGTTTACAAAAATCTTTAGAGACACATCAAGATATATCACGAAAAATTTGCTAAAAAATTTCAAAGTTTTCACAAAAGTTGACAGTTTCCATAATAAAATTGAAGGGTCGGTTTGGAGTTTTAAAAGGTCAAAGTCAAGATTGGCGAGTACTCTTGTAGGTCCAGGAGATCAAAGGGGAATAATTTTTTAAAATTTTTTGAAAAAGAAAAATGTTTTACGAAGAGGACAGTTTTTACGGATTTTATTCCCCAAATACCATATCCCAATGTTGTTTAAGCTTTGCAACGAGAAAAACGTAGTCAGGTCGTAAAATTTGTTTCAAGTAAAAATCGGCACCGATTTAAACTATTGGAGGACTGGTATAGCTCAGTTAAAAATCGTACCTTTGTTGTTCTACAAAACTTAAAAAAACATTAGATTATAGAGAAAAAATTCAGTGTCCCATCTAAAAACGGGATGCAATATTTCCTAAATATGGTTTTCGATAATATAGTGAGTATCAACATTGGTTCAATCTCGCTAACTTGTAGAAACGAAACATCAAAAAATTTTGGTGTAAAATTGTTTCGAATACTATTTTTAAGGTGGCCAACCTCTCGACTTCGCAGGACGGCTGGTTTCAAGCAAAGATTTTACTGAGACCAAAAATTTTTGCAATTAAACACGTTTCTTTGAGGTGACGATATCTACCGATAAAATGTTAAATCGGATAACACCTAACCAGTTCTGGTTATATTTTTAAGGCTCTTTTCTCTTCGACCATTTTGTTTTCTGTATGTGTGCTAAACCTAAAATTGAATAATTTTTTTGAAAATTGGCAGAAAAAAATAATCCCGAAGCAGAGTTTCACTACTGTTTCGCAAATGATTCCCAGTCAAGAGCAGTTGGTTATTTTGCAAGACTCTGGAAGATTCTTGCATAATATTGTTTTTATTGATGTTCTCAGAAAACTAGTTATTTTGCAATATCTGCCAGAGCTTCCAAAAATGGCTAAACTTTGAAAACAAAATCAATCGTTCCGGTTAAGCTGTGATTTGATTGCCAGATTTTTTTGTCCGAACAGTTTATTTTCCGGTCAGTTTCCATTCCTTTTTACTAAAAGCAGTTTCCATTCCTTTTTACTAAAAGCAGTTTTCGATTTAAGAGCAGCTATCGAAGTAAAATTTCCACAAAAAGTTATTTACGGTTGCATATTCAGTTGGTGCCTTGCTATTTCTTATTACACGTAAAAAAAACTGCAACCTTGGCGGTTAGCGTAAAAAAAATTCTTTGCTAGTATGATTCCGACAGTTATCTTTTAAGATTCTCGCAGAAAGAATATAGCAAGATTCTGGAATCCATTAGAAATTGATGGAGAACTGATATGAAGATACCCATTTAATTTTGACGGGGTATTTTTAGTTAGATAACATGTTTATTTAGAAAACATATATTCCCATGCTTTTTATATTCACATGCTTTTTTCTATATTAATGCGGTAGTTTATTTTACTGAGTTCTATATCGGGGGGGGGGGGGGGGGTGTTGCCTTGCTATTTAATAATTTATTTTGCAACTACTTTCAACGTTTTCAACAAATTTTCTTATTTAAAGGCAACTTGATCTTAGCACCGAAGAGGTCAAATTTTTTACGAAATTAGAATTGCGGCAAATCAGGAGGTTAATAGAACGCTTCTGTTCTGATTAAAAATTTGTCTACACGAATTGCAAGTGCTTGAGATTATATTTATTATACAATATCCCAAATTGGCAACAAAATTTGGGGAGTTTAATTCGCCCATAGGTGTCTAGAAGGTGACAATGTCTTCATAATCGCATCCAGATCCGTAAAATTTTACGCTATGGCATTCCTGAGTGAGCCAGCAATAGCAATCGTACGCTCTGGTTTCTGTTCCAGTTTGAATCCACACTCTGTCCAGAGACCATGCATCAAACATCTTGGAAGGATCGTAAAACTTAATTTCCAGCTCCTGGATATCCGAAAGATCGGAGAGTTCATCAAAATCGAAAATTTTGCTTGAATTTGTTCCTTTTTCACGATAGACAGTTGCGCCAGTGTCCATGTACTTGTCCATGTTATTGTTGTTGTTGAACCTGACAGCAATTGTGTCTCTAGATTCTAAAGCAAACAAAATATCAAATATCATACCAACAATTTTCTTGCATTTTAGCCAAACTTATTGACATTTTTTTAAAATTTTTTATAACTCATCATATCAGCCATTTTCTAGGTTTAAAGTCAAGCACGAAGACTCTATTTTATACTTTTAAAGCGAAGCCTTCCTATTGTTTCAAGTTGAAAATACCGAACAATTTCTGCTCATTAAATTAATGATTTTTGCGGAGGTTTCTGTTTGGTATATCTGATTAGGGATGTCAATTTAGAACGATTATGCAGGTGAGCAATCTCGTTCAACTGTAATTCTATATATTTGATGCGCGATTGAATTCTCTTTGTAACTAAAAGCCGGTTCTGCTTTTGGAAATGTTTTGGAGTGAAGTACTAAATGTTAACTTTATCTCCCATACATTTCGACTGTAGTTCCTTGGCCTCTTTTGAAGCGTTTTCACTTGAAATTTGCATTTGGCCTAATAACTTTCAATAGAGCTCCTTGCTCTGGAAGATATGTTTAACTGTTGGAAACACGTTTTTTTTTATTGTTTAATCAATTTCAAGTTCAAGTTCAGCTCTGCTAGCCGACAGATTTATTGGCCTGATAGACTAGAATCACGAATTACGGAGTCCAGTCAAATTAGACCAAAAAATGGGTTTTAATCAAACTAGCCAGATTCGCGCCAACCTTGGCCATATCAATCGGATTTTAGTCACTGTTAGCCAGCCAGACACAGCAGAGTGATATCCAAAACACTAGCCACACTAAGATATCTCAGGCCAGAGTTTGGAAAGGATTTGGAGAAAACCGTGATCAGATCGAACAGATTCTTGCGCAGACTATGTTTTTTTTCGTTTCACCTTTTTAAGCGAGAAGTGACACGAATTTTGACAAAAGAGATTTGAAAAAAAAACAGTCGATTTAAAGAACATTGCAAGTTTCAGAATTTTGTTTTGTGAAGGAGTCTTATTATTAAGAAATAGATTTTGGTTACCAATGATGGGCTGTTATTTTGAAAAGCAGTCAAAACACCAAACACTTATACTTTATTCAAAGAAGTGCCCTTCTTTTGGCTGGATCTCTCAGATTTGGATAATGATATTGCCCAGAACAAACACACCCAAATGTGGGCATTGACTTCCCGTGTTGAGGAATTTTGTTTTTCACTTGTATGAAATCGTCGTTTTTAATCGTTTTCTTTAGATAAAAACAACCAAAGCCATTACGTGGTAGTCGTCGTTTTGTTCGTTTTTCTGTTATTATTTTGTTGTATGAGAAAAAACACGACGAAGAAAACGTGATCAACGCTGGGATTCGAACCATTGACCTCCCGATACATTTCCTGATGCACTGCCCACTGCGCTATCAGGCCATAATACAGCTATGCTAAAACGATTTAATAGAGAAAAACTAGTTCAATATCATTTAAACGACGAAAAAAACGATCAAACACAACGAATTCTTTTGAAAAAAACGACGTAAGAAACGACAAAAAAAAACGACGAAAAAACGATCAAAAAAGGACGATTTGGTTTGAAAAAAATACGACGTAAGAAACGACATGAAAACGGCGAAAAAACGATCATTTCATACACGTAAAAGACGACTTAAACGACGGAAACTAATGAAAAAGAAGAAAACGACGACAAAACGACGAAAGCGACTACAAAACGACGAAAAAGACGATTTATTACAAAAAGATTGTCGCTTTTTCGTCGTTTTTTCGTCGTCGTTAACCAAACCGACCACAATATACCAGACGAGTATATGACAAAAACCAAACAGACCGAAATGTGGGCATGGGCAACACCGCATGCACCAATGAACGGCCAGATCAAACAGACCCAGAAATGGGTGTTGTCCAGACATAAGGTGCTCAAATCTATTCTCCAGACCATTGAAATGGGTCGCATTTAAAATAAAATATTTTCTAGTTCGTTTCAACATTTCTAATTATTAAAAATTGACCTCGGAGCAGAAGCAAGAACGATTTTGAACATAAAAGGTTCAAAAAGAAATTTATAAAACACTTAAGAAAAAGTTAGATATTTCTTAATTGCCACGTATTGTCAATAATCCGGCAAACATCAATTAAATTCACCTTTAATGTATGATAATAATACAAGTAAAATAGAGCAGTGAAAGAATAACTCACAAATTCAACATTTTGAGCCTTTTCAAAAACTTTCACTCGACATCTAAGCTTCAGTTCTGTACAAAGATTATATTCGAAAAGAACTTCTATGGCCCATACGCAAACTGTGACCCAAAACAGTTATTGGCCAGACCAAATAAACCCACGATAGGTGCTCGCTTGACCAAAACAAACAAGATATGAGATGACCAGACTGATAAACCAAGATCGGTATATTGGCCAGTCCAAATAAACCCAAGGTCGCTGTTCACCGGAGCAAACAAACATGTTGTCATTCAGATAGATCGTTGCTGTTCAAATTTTTTTAAAGAAAGCAGGATAAGTGCTGGCGAGACACCATCACCATTGTTCAAGCCGAAAACGCCCTGTATCAAGCAGTCGGCAAGAGTAAATGCAACCTATTTGCTTTACTAAGAAAGATGAAGAACCTGGGCTGAACACAAGTGGAAAAGCTTTTTAATCATACTAAGTCATAGAGACTCCTAGCAATCTAATTAAATCACGTAGGGTTGTATGAAATGGTAGATAATAAATAATGAGAACACTTTTACTAGAAATCATTTATAACCTTAGTATCTTTACTAAGATTCCATACATCCTTAAGTGATATAATTAGATTACTAATAGTCCTATTTGTGACTCATCACGATTACTAAGATATTTTATTAGTGTTCAGCCCAGGTTGTTTTTTTTCGATCTAGCTACTATCGATCAATTCCATCAATTCTCAATATGTATCGCAACATCGAAATCTTTGTTAAACTTTTTAGCAGCTAAAGATTGCTTTCCGGAAGCGCAACTTAGCAGTCCACAGGTGCTGCAGCAGCAACGCCGACCTTATTGAAAAAACAACTTGAAAAGCAGCTACTTAGAAATTAAAGGATTTTTTCTGTCTTGAAAGGAACCATATATGTTTCTTGTATGATTACGAAGAGTAACAATGCTGTGAAGGAAACAAAAAAATCGCTTGGAACGACTGTAAAAGAACTGAGTGGATCGCTTACCAGCCCCGTTTAAAGTTCCAGTCTCGAGTACTATCTGAAATCTTAACGCCTCAACATTTAGCATTAAACAGAGGGCTATAATTAGTCCAGAAAACATTTCAAAACTAATTTGTTTCTTTTTCACTTAGCTTATTTTGTAATTTTTTGGCAAGGTGAAATTCGAAAGATTTAATTTTTTGTTGCACAAGGTGCGGTTGTTCAGAAAATGAGTTAGTTGAAAGAATTGAGCTGACCATAAATAACAGTTGGTCGAGATTTTTAGGTCGCTTATGGTTCCTCATCAAAGAGAAGTTCTTCAATTCAAAGCTGTTAAATTCTTTTTGAAGTCTGCGAGACAAAAGTGAGATTTTATGAACTCGCTTAAGACATCGGATCAACCAGTTGGAAAACAAGATCAGGGGCGTCTAAGGATATGATTAAAGCAAGCGCATGTTAAAGTGCTTTAACTTTTTTTCTAGTATGGGATATTTATTTGTTTTGAAAAAAGATATATCAGCCGAATAGTGTCCGTTACCCAGGTTACGGTGTCAGACCCGAGCCACCTCTAATCAGACTATGTTCAGGATTTGATTGCTGATCACACCTTGTCAGGCGGAAATGACCTCTGATCAGACTTTCCTGCAACCCCAGAAAAAGAAGTGCGTGATTTGTGCGACGTTAGTCACCTCTGATCAGACCCTTGTGCAACCAACGCTCCCTCTCTCTAATCAGGCCATTCTCTAATAAATGTTTGGAATTATTTGGAATTTGTATGATAAATTCAATCTACAGTACTCGAACTAAATTTGAACAAAATTGGAAAAGAAGTGCGAGATTTGTACGACGTTAGTCACCTCTAATCAGACGACGTCTGATCAAATCGTCGTTTGATCAGACCATCGTGTGATCAATACTCTCTCTGATCAGACCATTCTCTAAAATAAGTCTAAATCATTTCGTATTTGTATATTATATTTAACTCCAATCTATAGTACTCAAACTAATTTTGAATAAAATATTTCTTTTTGACAAGAAATTGATGATATTATTAGCAAAAGTTATTTCGAAGTGCCTGCACTTCTCTTTTAGTAACAACAGTGATAAAAATAACTGTAGTCAAATGAAAATGGTCAGTTAGTGCTCTATGATCCAAATTTTGAGAGAGATTTGCCAAGACTATTTCCAAACTTTAGTCTCTGATCAGACTTTTGGAAGACCCTTTCCTAGACAATCGCTTAGACGATTTTCATACTACGTCAAGATTTTGGTCTCTGATCCGAGTTTTTGTGACCATTGTCCAGATTACAAACCCGAATATTTTCAAACTCTGTGATGACAAAACTGATATACATTGTCTAACATATATTGTACAAAAATTGCAGTTAAAATTATGGAAAAATGTATTTTTTTCATGTCACAACAGATATTTCCATTTTAAAATTTGACCTTTATTTCATTCCATTTTCCTCTTATCTTTCTTTATTTACATAGAAATTTATGGTGGAGACTAAAGAGTGTTAACTTCTTTGAATTTTTGCCCTTGTGGCTGGCCTCTGACCTAAAATGTATAACCAGAAAACAACTTTAAGTTTGAAATAATGCAATCACAACATTGATGTTCGTTATAACCTAAACTTTGAAAAAATTAGCGACAGTCTATACTAATAGATGCGTTTGTCATGTTTCAACTTCACCATAGGATCCTTGAAGCGGTTATACAATTAAACAAACCTATTTTTTATCTTCTAACTAAACGGAACAAATTTATTTTTTGTTATGTGTATCTCCTCTCTTTGCAAAAGAGAAAACCAAAGAGATAATTCAAAATAAACCCACTCTAGGAGTGACACAGTTCTTTCTCACCCTTTAAATGTGCTATCAGATTCAGAACATTTTCGATTCTTTCAAGTTGGATAAAAATTCTGTTTGTCAGTAGCTCTACTCTGCTAAAGAATTTACACCTTGAGGAAAATTTTTGAGTTTCGAAAGCTGATGTTACAAACCAAAAATTTTTGTTTTTGGCTGCTGTCATTAAAAGTTATGTCCCTCATGGCAGCTGAAACAGACTTGCGTGAAAAAATCCAGCTACGAGAGAAAGTCTAGTTTCAGTTTTTTGGCACATATTTTTGATAGCGCCATTCGCCATTTCAACAATTTTTTTGGTTATTGATGTAAGCAGATGGTTAGAAGCAGCACGGATGAATAAATCAACCCATGGTAAATTGCACATCCCAAGTCACCTCTGATCAGACTAACTAGGAGTGAGCGCGAGGGGTAAATCGCACAACTTCCAAGACTACCTAAGGTCTGGAAAGTCTGATCAGATGACATCAGGTGATAGGAATGTTCTGATCAGGGCACTACCTGCGGTCTGGTTAGTCGGAACAGGGCCATGTCTAAAGTCTGGACAATCTGATCAGAAATTCTCTCAGTCTGGAAGGTCTGCAAAGAACCTAGTGGTCCAACTGGGAAGATGGCCAGTCCTCCAAGGAAAGAAGAGATAATTAACCCCCGAAGCGATTGTTCTTTCAAGAGCACTTCTTAATTATACTTGATGAACATCAACATGCTATATCAATAAATACTGCTACTTCAAAGTTTAAAACCAGTGTCTGACCAATAGTCTGCCAACTCCAGAGTGCAACCCAAGTAGAACTGGCAACCCGGTGCGCGACCCAAGTGGATCTGATCAGAGCTGGTTCAGGCTGCACACCTCATCCTGGGAAAATGAAATTAAGTCTTATTTTCCTTCCCGTGATTCTAACTGTCAATGAAGTTCTTCGAAGTAAAATTATGAAGAATTCTTGAACCTAACTCTGTAGTTCTGCGGCTTCCCGCAATTTGGATTCGAGAATTTTTGTGGAAATTTCCAGGAAAACACTGCTCACCAATGACGCAAAAAAATCAAAAGTTGAATGATCAATAAAACATCAGTAAAATCAAACACCTCAACAACCCACGCTCATGAACTATCTTTTCATCCAGTACTATTTTAATTCATTCAAGCAAAATAGAATAAACTACCTCTAGTTAAGTGATAATTTCTGTAAACCTGCCCAAGGAAACTAGAGTACGCTACAGGACTACAATTATGATGGAATAGATAATAAAGCTTATTACGCTTTCGCACCTTACCCCTCCCCCTTTCCATTTTAAACACTCCTCGACCGCTCTGAAACTATCACTTTCAGCACATCTATCAATTATCATTTAGTCCTAACTGTTAACCAATTTATGATAATTTTGCTGCCTATATGATTAATTGAAATGGGGCACGCCTCTTTCAGTAAATTTCTCCAATTTAGTAGCAGATAGAAACCCGTGTTGAGGACAACGACGAAAAAACAACAATATTTTGTAAGAAATTATAGCTTTTGTCGTTTTGTCGTCGTTTTCGTCCTTTTGTCTACGTTTTCTTCGCATTGATTAGTTTCCGTCGCTTAAGTCGTCTTTTAAATATAAGAAATGATTGTTTCTTCGTCGTTTTTTGGTCGTTTCTTTCGTCTTTTTTTTCCAAAAAAAATCGTCGTTTTTGATGGCTTTTTCATCGTTCTTGAACTTATTTTTTTCTATTAGATCGTTTTGGCATATATATATATATATATATATATATATAAATATATTGGCCTGATAGCACAGTGGTCAGTGCATCAGGTAATGTATCAGGAGTTCAATGGTTCTAATCCCAGCGTGGATCACGTTTTTTCTTCGTTTCTTGAAAAAACGATCATTTCCTACGTAAAAATAATGACAAAATATCGAACAAAACGACGATTAAAACATAAGGGCTTTGATCGTTTTTGTCTAATGAAAACGATTAAAAATCGACGACTTCTTACAAGTGAAAAACAAAATTCCTCAAAACGGGAAAGACGCTTTGGCAGATATTTACACCACTCTTCACTTGCGGTCACCAGTTTCCTGACTATGTTGAGATTATCTTAAAACTTAATCATACAAACCTACTTTATTAATAACTTTTTTTAAAACCTTTTTTTTTCACGTAACGTTTCAATTTCTTTAAAAAAGAATTGCCAGTGTACTTTTACTTTCCATAACTCAACCCACGCACCAAATTTAAAATACAAATTATAGTCAAATCTTTAATTATGTTCCTTGCGAACAAAAACATCTTTCAAAAATCATTTTAACATTTTTTTTCCATTTGATATGCTGATTGGTTTACTGACAGGTCCAATTGGGTTGCGACTGCTATCTCTAGACAGAGAAATGGAGTTTGCGTCGCGTATGCGACTTATAGCTAAGTGATTTATGGATTTTGCCTCGCGAATGACTAGTTTGATTGCTGTTGATTTTTTTGAAGAGCAATTGGTAAAGTGTTAATCAACAATTGAGTTTTAGCGATGAAAGTGAGAGAAAGAAAATATTTACAAATTTAACAACAAAATGAAAGGAAGGCGATCATAAGTTGGTCACGCGAAACATTTTTAAATTGTTCACGTGAATAGACAGTTCCTTGTCTACTGTAATTAAAAAATTGAATGATTATCAAATTTTTATCTAAACTGAAAAATGAATTTGAAATTAAACTAATTGCTGTATGGGATATTTTTCCCAATATCCTACCCTTATAATTTTTCCACCTTTGCGAGCAAACAAAAATGTAAAATAATAAATTATAATTAGAAAATTAGCTCTTATTCACCTGTTATTTAGTAATTTATATTAATTTGTTAAATAAAAAATATAGTGTTTTTTCCGTTTGAAGAAGCTTTTAATCAGGTTCATCATTATCGCAACGTTCTTCCTTGTACAACGCCATTTCTTGCTGGATCGGAAATTCAAAAACGAATGGCTCATCCATCTCTCATTTGTCATGCGAAGAGAGCAGATGCCTATAAATGACGTATCAGTCGCTGGAATGGGCATTATACCCTTGTGTAATTTGGATGTGATTTTCCGCTGGTAGAATTCTTATTTTGGCATTTATTTCTTCTAATATACGACGATATCGTATCAAAAGTATCGCTTGTGGGGCCGATCTTTTGCTTTTTCTAAATAGGGGTCAATTGCAGAGAGGATGAAAACAAAGCTGTTGGTAGCGATGGTGGTGCGGCGATTGACTGCTCAGAACACAAGTGGAGAATTTGCCTTAGAATAATTCTATTTTTGAAAACTTCATCGTACTTGGGGTTCCTTTTAGGGATTCACATTTTTTATGATCGTGCGACATTGCTGGAGGTAGAAATGCTGGAGGGAGCAGAATATATAATGTGGACGTCTTCGGCCTGTTGTTTTGTTTGAGCGTTTTCTCCTTGTCTTTTTGAGGGCGACTGTCCGCACATTGGGCTAAATTGATTGATCGCTCGTGTTTTTTCTGATTTTTTGCAATATCTGTGTTTTGGACTCGCATTTTTGTTTTGTTGGGTTCTTTAGTTACGCTGTTTGTAGGATTTCCTTTATTACAGTACTATCAGGCGCTAGTACTTGATACAATCCATCTAGATTGCGTTTTTGACTTCCGTTTGCATGAATTTTTCTCGCGAGTTTTACTTGCACGCTCCTTTCTGCTCGTGGTATTGAGCGTGAAATACCCTCTGATCACATTAATCTGTTCTTGTTGTCCCGCTTTTTCTCTTGCTCTTCAGGAGTTTTTGCGTTTGCGGGTCGAATGACCCTCTGCAGTTCTAGTTCGCTACACATGCCCGTGTCCACCGACTGCTCGTCTTTGATATACGAACAGCCTGGTGTCGTATTTTTGTCTAAACAATGTTTAATTCTTTCATTATAAATAAGGTGTTTACTCACTGTTTTATTTGTGATATTAGAGGCTGCTGTTTTACATTTTCTATCAAATTGTTTCTAAATGGGGTTAGTTTTGTGTTTCTTTCTTTGGCTAATCAAACTTTCTTTAAAAATTAATGTATTGCATGCTGTAAATTAATTTTTCTAATTTCGATGAAGTTTTCATGCAGGATAAAAGTTTTCTACTGTTTTAACAAGACGTTCAACAAATCGGATTGCCCTATAGTCAATTACTGCTTCATAAATAGGTTCTTTTTTTCGTGCAAAATTCTCCAAATCGTTTTTCTGTTTAACACCTAGTGTGGTCTAATCCAAAAGGTCTTGGAACTTTGTGATTATATATATATATATATATATATATATATATATATTTATATATATATATATATATGTATATATATATATATATATATATGTGTATATATATATATATATATATATATATATATATATATATATATATATATATATATATATACATATTGAGATATTTAATGACATTTGAACTGGATGCCTTACTTACCATTTTTGTTGTGGGGGTATTTAGAATAATTACCAATGGCTGTTTTAAAAATTTGTTATCATCCTTTTTCGTTTAAAATGGGGGCCGCCAAAGTCTTTTTGTATTTTTTCTTTGGGTTCTTTACATTTAGTTAAATTAAACCATTTGCTCTTCTGTTAGTCTATGGTCACATGATACTTTGCGCCAACGAAAGCATCGCAAAGCTGCCTGGATGAGGTGAGTGTATATCCTTCAGTACAGCACCCTTGATGGCCTTGGGGATAGTGGCTCCTACGTCAAGAACAAGATATCCTTCTTCACACTCATGTCTCTCCAACAACAGTATATAGAGAACCGATCACTCTCTATGACGCTTTTTTTGCTGCGCAGCACACAGTTCCTGACTTATTTCAATATTGCGTTCTGTCCGGTCAGTATTGCCAAAAACTTTTTGCTAAATCTTCTGTTGATTGAGTCTATGAGGCGATAGGATTCTTCTGCGTCAAGGCTCTGAGTTGATGGCGTTGTGTCAAGATTTGAGGTGTTGGTTGTCCCAGGAGTTGTGTTAGTGGGGATATCATCAGATAACGTGAGATAACGTTTTAAGATTTTCGGTGACTTTGCTTGAAGCAATTTCGGTTGTGATTGGGCCAAAAGCCAGATGCATTTGGGTACTTTGTATTATTAGTAGGAATTGTTAGTTTTCTTGCCTAATTTGAGTATTTGATGTTGATTTGTTGATTTGGTATCAATTATGGTGCTATTCAGATTGTTCACATTCTTTACTGTCTGACTTTCGCAAGACATTTGAAGTGAATTACTTAATTGAATGTGTTTTATTTGAAGTTTTATCAATTGGTGCGAATTGGTAGTATAAATGTTATAATGGAAATTGCGATGCGATTCACGTATTTGTTTTTGTATAATGGAATTATTGAAAGGTGTTAATTGCATCGCGATCGACAGTGTAGGTTTTGAGTATGGTAAGTGCGGTGCTGTTACTTAGTTTTTAACTGTAGTTTGTCAGCTGAAGTAAGTGGAGTTTGCGATGAAACATAAACACCTGAATTTTGACTGGCGGGATTGCGTTGTAATACTTTGCTTAGTTTTTGAAGGCCTAGAGATTTAGGTTTGATGATCCGCTGAAATGTTTGTAAAAACTTTAAAGATATTTGCCACCACGAAATGTGCGTCATAATCAAATTTTTGTTTGCTTTTGACAAAAAACTTGAAGCAATATAATCGACTAGACCCATTTTTGCTCCTGGCGTGAGTTCAATAGCAAAATTAGATGGGAGTATTCTATCAATCCACCGTGAGAGTCTGCTGTTGTTAGATTCGTCTGATCGATGTTTATTAAGTACAGACAGAAAGCGCGATGGTCAGTGATTACTGTGAGGCCTTTACAAAACAGGGAATATTTGAAGTAGTCGATAGATCGTACTATTCCTAAAAACTCTAACTCATTAACACTATAAAGTTCTTTTGTAGTGTTGGGAAAGCGAGAGACATATACAATTCGTTTCTACCTTTCTGTTCAAGTACCACACCAATTCCAGTCCTTGAAGCAACGCATTTTAACCTAAGAGTAAAATTGAACTAACCGTTTTAGGATTATCGTAAACATAAAGGTAGAAGAAGTTGTTGACAAACCAACAGTAACGGTAAATTTGCTGAAGTTATTTACCGAACACCAAAAACCCCATAATCTAATTTGTGCTGTTAATTATTTAGTTGAGTGATGAACACTGATAATAAGCGTGAAAGACTAGGGTGAGGATGATGAAAAAGGTGATGAATAGTAAAGAAAGAAGTTGACAGACATAAAATTGAGGCGGCGGAAAACAGAACTGGATCTGGAGCGTTTGATATTAGTAATCATGGAGCAAATAGCCCGTGTTAAACGGATTCTTGCTGCCAGTAGTAATGGAACGGAAAGGGGGACGGAATCAGAGGAGCAGATCATTAGGGAATTGAAGGAGAGGGAGGAGGCCAAGGAAAACTGAAGACTAAAATTGTATTATTATCATCATCGTCATCATCATTGTATCTATCTTTATCATCATTATTGTTGATTTATATATGTAAATAGTCTTGATTTTCTATTTTAATTTATTGTGGTTCTGGCTCCACTTTCCGTACGAGATTAACATGGCCATGTCCTTCGTCATTTAATGAGAACGCAAGATAAATTGCGGGATCCGATGGTCCAGCGTGCGTGCCCACATAACTTTCCCATTGACCTTCTGGCTGTCCTGGTGAACTAACATAGATATAGAAATTGGTTGCGAGCGCTCGTGCGATGATCCGTAGGTTGAGTCACTATAACGTACCCCATCGGGGAGATCAAATAGGTAATGATTCGGTCCTGTTTGTCGCAGACGTTTCACCCAATCTTCGATAATCCCACCAGAAGCGCAATCCCCAGTAAGCACGACCGATAATAAAGAACATACGTAGTTGTACGTATAAGGACTCGTACGTACGGCCTTAACTTAGAACTAAGTGACGTCCAGAAAATCCGAACTGAAAGAAACGTAGCTAAGTGATTACAAAAGTATTGTTTCGCAATTGCTTACATAGTTGAGCTACTCGGAGCCTGTTAATGTGAACCATAGGTCTGGTCTCATGAACCTCGATAAGCTGTTGGCACTTTTCGCACTGTGTCACAGTTCGCTGGCAAATCGGACGTAACATTTTGACGTGGTACTTGCCACGAGCCAAAATCCCAAGCTGCACGCGTTTAGAGTGACCTTTATCCTAGCGCACTTTAAGTAGCGTAGGATATGCGTCTTCACTGTGAAGAACCTGTTTACCATTTCTGCAAAGTTTTCCGACCCGGACAGTGAATGAGCGAAGCTTCGTCTTTGTCGTTCTTTGCGTTTAAGAAGTTTTGAGGATGTCGTAGAGAGCTTTTTGTAGTGTAATATCTTGTTATACTCACTGACGTCCATTATAACTGAAAGAAACTTGAGTTTTTCAAAATTACTAGATTTTGGTCAAATCTGAAAATGTTTACAAGTTGGGACCGAAATTTTGGACATCCCCCCATTTTCTGAAGCCGATATGGTTGAACAAAGCTGGGGTCACCATAACCCTAAGACATCCCTAAGTTATTTACAAACCAGGATTGGTAGTGCCAGTTTTACCCAGTAGGGCGCTATTAACACTTATAAGGGGAGAAAGTGATAATTTTGGAGTAAAACCCAAAATCGGCCGTTTTTGAGATTAATGAACGCTATTCATATAAGGTGCAATGAAACCCTGTGCCTACGCCTGATTAGGTGGAATACGAATCACACCCCCAACCACCCTATGTAAACAAAAGACCCGGAAACACATATTTAGTAGGAAACTAAGTAAAAGTTGACTTGTCGGGCATTTTGGTTTTTTTGTAATTACGTGTTTACCTCGTGACTAGAGCGTGAGCCTGCAACCGATTAACTGATATGCAGGTCCTTACTCAGTATTCGCGTTTGTAAAGAAACTGCCCGTAACTCTGTATCTAACACGTCACCATATTGCGGAATTGGTGTTATGGAAAGTAAACAAAGTGGCCAATAGCATTGTAGAGAGCTGAATACTTGTGTCATAATGATGGTTGTTTGTTTAAGCAAACAAATTGATTGCTCAGCTTAGTATAAAAGCGGCTTACACTATAAGCTCAGCGCAGAAGTTGCAAATAGCGAACGAGTTAATAATCGGTTGTTTGGCATAGTTTGCTGGTTTTTTTGAGCGAGAGGCGCTTGTTAATCGCGATTAAGCGTCGTTGCGTCTAACTTTGCTGAAGCGATTGAGCGAGAAGCTCTTAATAGTCGCTGAATCGAGCGTAGATTACTTGGCAGAGTTTTGCCGGTTTGTTCTAGCGGTTAGGTCGGTTAGCGTTCTAGCGTGGTTCTAACCGCTAGGTGACTAGTTAGTAGTAGAGCGATTGCTCTGGTAGTTTTCGAGTTCCGGCGTTTATCGCGGGTATATAATCGAACCGTATTTATCGTTTCGCGGGTTTTTTGGGTTGATTTGTGCTCAAAGACTACAAGTCATTATTCTGAGTAATTCTTAAGTGTATGTTAGTAAGTGCTGTAGAATTGCTGCAATAGTTGGATAGCAGTTGTTGATTGTTGCTTATTTAGATTTATAATTACTGTTACTTTGGTTTTTTATTTATCTTTTTATTTTGTTAATTGAATAGTTGCACTAACTGTTTGTTTGAGCAGGAAAGAGCAATTAAGCCGGGTTATAAACAAGATCGAACAACCTAAGAAAAAAAACCTTTGAAATTGTGAGACCTGGGCTCCAGTTCACGTTCTAGGCTGCCTAAAAAAGTTGAGAATCTTACAGTGGCACTCCTGGGTGGGGCTTCTTGTTTGAGTTAATTTTTTTTGTTGGAGTTATTTCTAGTTAATTGTATTCTTCTTTATTGTTTACTTTATTTTTTTGAATTACCACTACGTTGACCCAACCGGCCAACAGGAATGCCAACCAAGACGAGGTCGAGGGATTTGCGGAGTTCTTCGCAGCGGCGATGAGGAGGAACAACAACACTCTGTACTCGGGCGGTGCCGTGCGGCCCGAGAAATTCCCCTCGAGTGGATACACAAGTTGGGTGGACTGGAAGACACATTTTGGTCAAATCGCTACGGCCAACGGGTGGGAGAACGAGCAGTGCCGAGTAGCTCTACCTACCTGTCTCACCAGTTCGGCGTTGGACGAGTTCTCCGCGATGGCCCAAATATATAAAACCGGAGTGTATGGACAGCCAGCACCCACCTTGCAAAGAATGCTGGGCTACTTGGATGGTAGGATGAGCGCCTTCCATGACTTACCAACAAGCCGACCGCAATTTAAAGCAATGGTGCAAGGCGAGAAAGAGAGCATCACAGACTTTGCTCGAGGACTGAGATCAATGTGTGACCGAGACTTCGCCACCTATAATGCCGCCACCAAGGAAAAATTCAACCGAGGCCAGTTCATAGAAGGGTCGATGGACGACGAGTTGCATGACCTGCTGACGCGGGAGCAGCTACGCAATTTCCTGGATGCGCAAAATCGGGCACTGAGCCTAGAAGCTATCAGTAAGAACTCACGCAAGAAGAGCCGTCGCCATACCGCGGCAGTGCGGTTGGTCGACGAGGTGAGACATACCAGCTATGCAAGTACAAGCACAAGGCCCAAGAACAGTGGTCAATTGTAGGACCGCAGGCAAGCTGTCGGCGATGAGAGCGAGGTACAGCAGTTCCCTAATGGGCATAATCGTATGCAGGTGATGGAATCCTCGCTGAAAGATGTACAGACCAGCATGAGCAATACGATAAAGTCGACCCCACCAAAACCGCGAAAAGAACCCAGGTATGGGCGCCGGCAGAATTGGCTCATTAATTATTCAACCCGTACCCACCGGACAGTCGTTACGGGAAGTAGTTCGAGAGAACAAACTTTCAGAACAGACAGCAGGCGAACTAGAGTTACAAACGTGGAAGTGACTGCTGGCATTGTGGTATCTCCGCACAGTACCGCGCTCTTTTATACTAAGACGGGCCGGGTCTCTGGCCGGAATCCACCCTGAGGCGTTTTTCCCTGCCGAATTGCGAAACAAACGAGAAAACTTGGGAGGAGGAAGACAGATCTATGGGAACAGACAAAGGAGCTATAGCGAAGTACAGCACTGACAGGCTCAAGCAAACGTATGCTCCTACGACCCAACCGCACAAGAAATAACAAAGTCGGTGGTGCCAAAGAGGCAGGCCAGTAACGGTATCGATCCGGTCGAACTCGATAAACGTGGTTTTTCTCCCATGGTTGAAGTAGTGGCCGGAGGCGTGGCGATCGGGGCACTAATCGATAGTGGCGTCACCTCGAACTTACTGCATTTGGGGGTTTTCAGGAGAATGCTCAATCCACCACTGATGACAAACTTTGCTGGGAACCTACTCCTGACTAACGTCAAGAAAACGCCGGCGGCAGGGAGGAAAAAACTTTCAGTCGAGTAGGGCTCGATAAACGATGAGCTACCCGTGTTAGTGTTGAACGAAATGAATCCTGAACTGATCTTTGGTTCACGGACAATGGAGGAGTTTCGCTGCTCATTGGATTTTGATTCGAATCATTTCTGAACTGGGAACGGAGAGGGCTCAGCGGTGTCCACCGACATGGTTACGCTGCAGGATCCCACGCGCTTGGAGCAATGTTAAACGACCACCGAAGCTAGCGACATGCTCCAGAGCGACCAACCCTCATCAGGCGGGCTTACAATAGCAACCGCGCAAGCCACGCGTGGCGCCGAACATTATTCGTTTTAAGTGCGCAGTAGTCTTAGTGCAACCCAGGAAGGGCAAGGCGGAGCAGAACCCGAGCTGAATTCCCAAACTGTGCAGAGAGTGGATTGAAATTGTGATAGCGATGTTGAGGAGATCCTCCGACTCACAGCCCTGGATATAGAGGAAGGACTTCGTGGCCGACTGAGGGATATGTTCCGCAAATATAGGGATGTCTTCGCACTCAGGGACTCAGAACTAAGAACTGATCTAGTGGAAAATCACATCGTCACGACGGACAGTAAGCCTATTAAATTACCAGCTCACTGAATTGCACCAGCTAATCTTCACATATTAGAGGAAGAGGTGTTCTCAATTTTAGAGTGGGGTGTCATCCAACCGTCAAACAGCCCTATTAGCGCACCCATCGTGCTTGTAAAGAAGAAAGACGGGAGCACTCCGTTTTGTGTGGACTACAGAGCACTCAACAGTGTGACGATCAAAGATGCGTTCCCAATACCCAAAATTGCCCAGATATTCGACACCCTGCTAGGGGCCAAGTACTTCTCGTCGATGGACCTGGCCAGTGGCTATCGGCAAGTACGCACTGCAGAAAGGGACCAACATAAGACTGCCATCGTTACCCCCGATGGCGGACTATATGAAAACCTGAAAATGCCGTGTGGATTGTCTAATGCCCTTGGAACCTTCAACAGAGTGGTGCGTAAGCTATTTAGACGACACTTGTGGAAATGGTAATGATTTTACTGGACGATGAGCTTGTCTACAGCGAGAACGCGGAGGAGCACCTCCAACGCCTCGAGCTGGTTTTCGAAACCCTACGCCAAGCGAACTTAAAACTGAAACCTAAGAATTGTCAGCTGTTCCAGTAGCGAGTGGCCTTCCTGAGTCATGTCATCTCATCAGACGGTGTGTCTCCTGGCCCCGAAAAGGCCTTCGCAGTCGGTAATTGGCCTGTTCCCAAGACCGTGAAACAAGTAAGTTCGTTTGTTGGGTTCTAAAATTATTACCGGCGATTCATCAAAGACTTTGCAAACATCGCTCAACCGTTGCATGAGCGGACAAAAAAGCAGGTTCGGCTTAACTGGTCTTCGGAATGCCCACTAGCATTTAATCGCTTGTGGTTTGAACTCATAAAAACGCCCATGCTGCAGTTTCCCGAGTACGATAGCCCATTCATCGTGTACACAGACGCCAGTAATGTGAGCCTGGGAGAGGTGCAAACCAATGTGGTGGACGGTGTGGAACAACCTATTGTATACGCCAGTTGAACTTTAAGTCGAACGGAAGTCGAACGGAAGTCAACTACTCGACGACAAAGAGTTGGCCGTTGTCCAAGCACTGAAGTGGTTCCGACCCTACATCTGGTGTATCGACCTTATAGGAATTGCTCAAAGTCTTGGTTCACGCCGCCGGCACAAACCAGACTGCCCGGTCCTCGAACTTGGCAGGGGCAGACAAAGACAGTGCAAGCAAAGGAGATTGTTCCAGCCTAGAGACAAACTTCGTGACAAGAGCAGAAGTCAGCAAGTATCGGGAAGAGGTACTGGCATACTGGTCCCACTGGGATGAACTGCTCATTGAAAACGGACTCTTATACCGAAGAAAGGAGAATGCAGACGGAGACCACCTGCAGCTGGTAGTACCATCTTCTTGCAGTAAGGAGATCTTTGAGCATCTACGCGAATCACTGGTTAGTGGTGGACACTTCCACCTCGAGAAGACTTTAGGACGGGTCAAGAAACGCTTTCTGTGGCCCAAAGAGTGATTCGAAGTGGAGCGCAAGCTACAAGTCTGCTTGCCATGCGCTGCCCGAACCAAAGTCGGGATACGACGGAAGGCTGATCTGCAAACATTCGAGGTGGGAATTCGCTTTCATACAGTAGCAGCCGACATCATGGGAGTTCATGGCCTAACCGACTACTTCACCAAGAATGCGGTCACACTGTCCTTAGTACAGACGAAAGCCTATGACGTCGCGAAGGCTATTTTGGAGAACTGAATCCTACAGTTCGGGGTACCCATGCTCTCGACATGCTCTCGACTCGAAATATTTTGTGACAAGAGCAGAAGCCACCAAGTACGGGGCAAAAGTACTGGCATACTGGTCCCACTGGGACGAACTGCTCATTGAGAACGGACTCTTATACAGAAGAAAGGAGAACGGGGACGGAGACCACCTGCAGCTGGTAATACCATCTTCTTGCAGAAAGGAAATCTTTGATCAACTACGCTAATCACCAGTTAGTGGTGGACACCTCTACCTCGAGAAGACTTTAGGAAGGGTCAAGAAACGTTTCTGGTGGCCCAAGGTGTAATTCGACGTGGAGCGCAAGCTACTGGTCTGCTTGCCATGCGCTGCCCGAACCAATGGCGGGAAACGCCGGAAGGCTGATCTGCAACCATTCCAGGTGGAAATTCGCTTCCATACAGTAGAAGCCGACATAATGGTTCGGTGGCACGAGCAATGGCAACGAGTGAAAAGTATATTCTTGGTCACAGTGCCCTCAGTACAGACGGAAACTAAAGAGGTTGCGAAGGCTATTGTGGAGAACTGGATCTTACAGTTCGTGGTACCCGACGTATTGCACACGGATCAGGGTAAGAATTTTGGAAGTCAAATAGTTGCCGAGATGTGCGAACTGTTGAAAAATGACAAGTCGCGAACTTCACCGTGCCACTCCGAAGGTAACGGTCAAGTAGAGAGATTCAACCGTTGCATGGGCGACATGATCTCGAAATACAGCACCGAGTGTCCTGGTGATTGGGATGAGCTCTTACCGTACATCACACTTGCCTACAACACGTCAGCCCACAAGACAACAAATGCGACACCCTTCAGTATTGTCTATGGCCAAGAATGCCAGTACCATATCGACTTCTTCAACCCGAAGTCGGATGGCGCGAACCCAACCATCTCTTTCGTCGAGTGACTAAAGGAACAGTTTTGTGAGGCTCACACGCACGCCCGTGACCTCTTAGGGCACAATCAGAAAAGACAAAAAGACAGGTTCCACAAGAATGTTTTCGGCGAACTATATAAAGTGGAAGATAAGTTGTGGATGTTTGCTAAGCACAGACAGAAATCTAAGAAGTTCTAAAACAACTGGGAGGGCCCTTACGTAGTTTTGAAGCGAGTCTCAGAAGTGAACTATGGGGGAATTTGTCCACTTTATTAATCTTAAACCTTACGTGGACGAGGACAACATCACAATGAGGCAACTAAGACCCCACAGTCAACCGTTTGCAGGCCACGTCGAGGAAGACGGAGACCCATTGGAAGACGACGGAAAAGATGAAAGAGACCCTGGGTGGACGACAAGAGGAACGCCCTCAGACATCTCCCCAGAATTTGCGAACGCCAAACTGCAGGCTAGAAGGAAACGGCGACAGCAAGCCTTACCAGACTATGAGCCGGAACTACAAGATCTGTTCAATGAAGAAACAACCGAACCCGCAACAGCACCTAACCCAAATCTGGTATCCCCGGACACTCCACTGCCGACAAGAACAGATCCCGGATACAATCTAACCCCTGACGCAGACCTGGACGTAAAGCCAATGAAATCCGCACCAAGAAGAGAGAGACGGCTCAGCCAATACCCACAAGGCAGACCAGATTCAAATTTATGGCGAGGACGGGAAGTAAGATCCGTTAGCTTGCCAAGACAAGGGCAGAGGATCACCCCACTCACCAGCTGAGCAATTGGGCCCCTACCAACTCAACACTCGATCCGAGAGCGATGCCAACTCAACCTACGGCACCCTATTCTGCTCGTATGCCCCGAAACAGGAAATTTGACGAACCCGGAAAGCAACCACACAGCGGGAGTTGTCTTCTTCGCAGAGGAATTGACGATACTACCCGAGTCTTACGAGTGGCTGATGATCACTTACCCGGAAGCCCCCAAGTTTAACGAGAGCCTTTCACAATGTGCACACAATTATTTTCGTTCGGGCCTAACAAAGCAGTGGGAGAGCTACGGTGGCCATATCAGCGCAGACGCGCAACTAACGGCACGAGTCCTCAACCTCGCCCACCATTACGTGGAAGACGTAGCCAGTGTAGCTAAACAGATCAACGTCATGGTAGAGGGTCTCAAGAAAACTACCATCACGACTGTGAATCAGGACCAGGCGTATCAAACGTTGGGTTCTACCTCTTCTTGCAGGGATAGGCACAGCACTAATTCTGATAGCGGCACTCGAGGAAAAGTTTTGTCATTTGACCACCTCCCTAGGCTTCTGTGGAGAGGTGAAACACCTGGAGCGATTGCAGAAAGAGATTCACCTGTTGAACGAAAAACTTAAGAGCCTATCGCTTGCCGCAGGCGAAGTTCTTCATCTGATTGCTGAACCCTTGGATAGCACCCAACAGCAATTACGACGGACGTCTAAGAGCTCGAATGAGAATTTTCGACGGATCCAAGCAGCGTTCAATCAGTTCCTATACCACACGCACTTACAGACGGGCAACGATTACTGTGTAAGTGTAAAATCTCACACCTTGTATACAGATATATGGGCCTTAGAATTAGCGGCTTCGAACTTCTCTAGCAAGCTGTACGACATAAGGGAAGAGCTGGTGATACCGATCACTGTTAAACGAGCTAATAAATTGATGGCGCATAGCCATCGGCAAGCACACCGAAGGAAACCTAGCCAGAGGCCCCGTTACCACTGAGGTTTTGGCAGAAGTGTTGACCAACACTAGCTCCCGACAGGGAGAACCCGCTATGACGAGAGATCCGTTAAGTCTCTACTACTGATTGGAGCTAGTTGAAGCCAGCTGGGCTGCTGAGGACGGCCTGTTCATTCGATTGACAATACCAACAGCGGGACGTTCAAGCTTATACCAAAGCTATCGCGCTGTGGGCATGCCCCAGCCTATACCCTCAACAGGAACCACGACTATTTACGATCGGCGTAGGAACGTGCTTCTGACCACTTATGAGAGACGGGTCTTCGTGGAACAGACAAAGTCAGACTTTGTGGCCCATTGTCCACTAAGTGGGAGAGTCCGACTCTGCAAACGTCCTTTTCTGTGAGACAAGCTTACCAAGGACGACTGCTGGAACAATCTTTTCCTAGGTAGAGAAGGCGAAGCTCAACGGACGTGTCCCCGCACAGTAAACGATTTACCGAAAGAAGTGACAGCGGAGTATCTGGATGACTCAGTGTATCTGGTGACAGCAAGTTCTGACAGGTACAAATTCAGAAACTACACTTCAGCCAAATCGGAACCAGTGATAGTTCCAGGTTGTCGAAGCTGTCTAATAAGATATCCCTGTGATGGCCATGTTGAAAGCTACAACGGAAACTTGGAACTAAGGGCTGATTGGCGTAGTTGTGGACACGGCAACGGATCCATCCTCTACATCCGACAGCCAACCGTATTGGCGTCCGTGTTGGGTAAAGTCGAAAGAGACCTGTTGAAGAAACCAGCACCACCCCCAACTCAAGCGTGAATTGCAAGAGCGAGTGATGGAGGCAAATCGCCTAAAGCTGATCACTCTACCCGACGATGCAATATACAGCGGCAGCATCGAGGAGATAATGAAACCCCCTGCAGAAGAGGTGGTCCCAACTCGTGAGACAAGAGTCTTTTCGAAGCAGCACGGCTTATGCCGTTTTGATCATAGCACTGGTGATGATAGTAATTGGACTAGGGATTTTGGCAGCTGCGCAGCTTGGACTACTCACTTACCTGAAGAAACGCTACCAGACCCACGGTCAAACTCTAGAAGGCAGGCCAATGGAGATATCGATCTCAGGCAATTTCAACAGCGTTCAGGATTGTCACACTCCTGGCAATGCGAGTCACCCCAAGATGAGGGATCACGAGACCATGTACAAGATCATGTACAGAGCCAGATAGAGTCACATGGCCATGAGGATGAAGACTGCCACGCAGAGCAAGACCCTGAAAGGTATGATTCATCAACTCCAGGGAGCATCCCGTGGGATTCAGCAGAGACTCCGCCATTGGAGTCGGCCTCTCCAAAGAGGCCGGACGGTGAGCCAGCAGTTTGGAACGATGACGATTGGTTACCCAGCGAAGCTACACGGGCACTTCGTCGCAGACTTCAAAATGAGCTAAGTCTTATCCAAACTGTTTATTTTTATTTGACCTCGAGTGATCTGTGCATCCCGCAGAGGTCGCTGCTAATCTTTATCGTTGTGTATCAGTGTTATTTGTAGTACTCACTACTGACTGATAATCTAAGATTAAGGATTTAGACATGTTCGAACGTGCGCAAACCGTAATGTTTAACCAGATAGAGCGAACTTAGCTAAACGCATTCCGTTAAGTTTGTTTATTAAACAGACGTAAACCCAATTGTTTGATGAACAAACACGGAACTCACCAAATAAAACCCTAGCGTTAAACGACCGATCATTTCGCATTTTAACCTGACGTTTTATCAGTCGCATAAGCAGAAGTAATAAATTCAATCAGGATGTTGGACTTTACCTTACGGACAAAACTAGCAAAATCCGTCAGACAGAAAGTTCTCGAGGGCAACGAACGCTTCGTGAAAGCTGGCTTGGTACGATAACTGGAGTTGGACGCTGACCTGGAAGTGAGAAAAAGGAGGATTGCTGCCCTACAGAGCTGCTTTCTCGTTCACAAAGCTTTACCTCTTATGGACAAGAGCTACAGGGGGTTGCGACGCTGGATGAACACAACCCGAAGGAGACGGTGGAGGCGATTGATCTGTAGGGGAGAGTCAGCCGGGAGACCTTGGATCTTCGGGCCTTCTTTCACCTGGGTGATTCAATGGCCGACAGACGAATGCTGTTGAGAGTGAGCGTGGCGTCTTGGAGCCCGAGACATGAACCGTTGTTCCGGGAGACCTACCAGTCACTACGAGACCTAGTGCTGCAAGAATTTCGTTTGGAGGAAGACGCGGCGAGCCCGTCGGTCTTGCTGCAACTGATGAAAGAGGCGATGGACGAATTGGCCGCGCATTACGTACCGGCATTGGCGTGAGGTTATGAAAACCCCAACCATGACGCAGCGAGTTCTAGCTGATTAGGTGGAATACAAACCATACCCCCAACCGCCCTATGTGAACAAAAGACCCGAAAAGACATATTTAGTAGGAAACTAAGTATAAGTTGACTTGTCGGCCATTTTGATTATTTTAGTAAATATGTGCTTACCTCGTGACTAGGCCGTAGGCCTGCAACTGATTAACTGATATGTAGTCCCCTACTTTGAATTCCCCAATGTAAACAAATTTCACGTAACCACAAAAAATCTCGGAACCTGTATATGTGTTGTAAGTTGTATGTTATTTGGGCGGCCATCTTGACTGACCTTTGTAAGTGCGTGTGTTATTTAAAGCGTCACCATATTGCGGCATTGGTGTTATGGAATGTAACCAAAGTAGCCAATAGCTTTCTAGAGAGCTGAATACTTGTGTGATAATGACGGTTGTTTGTTTAAGCAAACAAATTGTTTACTTAGCTTAGTATAAAAGCGGCTTACAATATAAGCGCAACGCAGATGTTTCAAATCGCCAACCAGTTAATTATCGATTGTTTGGCATAGTTTGTTGGTTAGTTCGAGCGGTTAGCTTTGTTAGCGTTCTAGCGTGGTTCAAATCGCTAAGTGGATAGTTAGTAGTAGAGCGATTGCTCTGGTAGTTTTAGAGTTCTGGCGTTTATGGCGTGTATATAATCGAGCCGTACTTTATCGTTTCGCGGGGGATTGTTGTGTTGATTTTTGCTTAAGGATTACCAGTCATTACTGAGTAATTCTTAAGTGTATATTAGTTAGTGCTGTAGAATTGCTGTAATAGTTGGATAGCCATTGTTGATTTTTGCTTATTTAGATTTATAATTACTGTTACTTTGGTTTTTTTTATTTGAACAGGAAAGTGCAAGTAAACGGTGTTATAAACCAGATCGAACCACCTAACAGAAAACCTTTCGAATTGTGAGAATAAAATTCACAATCTAACACTAACATCTAAAACAGGATTATTATGACAGTTTTCACTAACTTGTGCGATTTTCTCTTTGATTACATTAAAGTGTTTGGGGTCTATTTTAGTCAATATGAACTTAACTGATTTTTAACTATTGGTCTTAGTGGGTGCAAAAGAAGGGTTCTTTGATGTTTGATAAAAACCTGCTGATGTAGTGCACAGATCCAATGAAAGGTCTGAATCGATCAAAAGTCTTTGGAGATGGAATTGCTAATATAGCTGCTGTTTTGCTTTCGAGTGGCAAAATACCTGTTTGAGTGAATTTGCGTCCAATCAGTCTCGTTCTGACTCAGAAAAATGACGTTTTTGTAATTTGATGAGCAAATTTACCTCACTTAATTTTTTCAAACATTTGTTGACATAACCAATCTGTTCGTTTCTGATGCGGCGCTGATTATTATAATGACATCTAAGGAACAAATTTTGTTTTGGAAACCTATAAGTGTATAATCTGCTTTCTCGAATTCTGCTGGCCTATCAGTCAGATCGTAGAAACCAGTTTCCGGTTCAGACCGTAGAAAATAGTTTCCGGTTGATTCCCCACAAATAGAGTTAAAATTGTAGGGTTTTGCACTTTCTTTATGTAATTACAATTGGCTGTATGCATTCTTTAGATATATGGTTGATAAATATGTTGGTATAACTTTTTGTGTTTTTTAGATGTTCTGAATTTGAATCAATTATTGTTTCTCTGATAGTCATATGGTATTTAATTTCTTGAATCAAATTACTTTGAACTCTAGAATCGAAAGCTTGTATTTTTGAATGATCTTTTTTTACTGTAATAACGATTGGAGAAATAAACTTTAGCCCAAGCAACTTGTTAATTTCTCGATGTGGCCCTCTTTTTGCAATCTGTTGAGTTCATCAGTACCTCTAGGTTGTAAAATAATCGGGAAGCGTCAATTTTTTAATGCTTTTCTGAGTACTTTTGATGAAACTTTGATTTAATGATATGTTTGAGAACGATAACTTCGATAATCTTTTACATTAAACCAGTACAAGAAATTTCAACGCAATTGCCTGCTTAAGTTTGCATCTAAACGACTTACCGCACAGTAAACGACTTACCGAAAGAAGTGACAGCGGAGTATCTGGATGACTCAGTGTATCTGGTGACAGCAAGTTCTGACAGGTACAAATTCAGAAAATACACTTCAGCCACATCGGAACCAGTGATAGTTCCAGGTTGTCGAAGCTGTCTAATAAGACATCCCTGTGATGGCCATGTTAAAGCTACAGCGGAAACTTGGAACCAAGGGCTGATTGGCGTAGTTGTGGACACGGCAACGGATCCATCCTCTACATCCGACAGCCAACCGTATTGGCGTCGGTGTTGGGTAAAGTCGAAAGAGACCTGTTGCGGAAACCAGCACCACCCCAACTCAAGCGTGAATTGCAAGTGCGAGTGATGGAGGCAAATCGCCTAAAGCTGATCACTCTACCCGACGATGCAATATACAGCGGCAGCATCGAGGAGATAAGGAAACCCCTTGCAGAAGAGGTGGTCCCAAATTGTGAGACAAGAGTCTTTTCGAAGCAGCACGGCTTTTGCCGTTTTGATCACAGCACTGGTGATGATAGTAATTGGACTAGGGATTTTGGCAGCTGCGCAGCTTGGACTACTCACTTACCTGCAGAAACGCTACCAGACCCATGGTCAAACTCTAGAAGGCAGGCCAATGGAGATATCGATCTCAGGCAATTTCAACAGCGTTCGGGATTGTCACACTCCCGGGAATGCGAGTCACCCCAAGATGAGGGATCACGAGACCATGTACAAGATCATGTACAGGACCACGTAGAGAGCCAGATAGAGTCACATGGCCATGAGTATGAAGACTGCCACGCAGAGCAAGACCCTGAAAGGTATGATTCATCAACTCCAGGGAGCATCCCGTGGGATTCAGCAGAGACTCCGCCATTGGAGTCGGCCTCTCCAAAGAGCCCGGACGGTGAGCCAGCAGTTTGGAACGATGACGATTGGTTACCAAGCGAAGCTACATGGGCATTTCGTCGCAGACTTCAATAGAAACTGGTATCATTAAAGACGTAAAGGTAAGAAACCAACCGTTCTATTTTCCCTGATTCAGTCGCGTTTTATTATCCAGGAGGATAAAAGATCTAGAAGGGGGGCCTGTAGAAATGAAATAACCCTATTAGTATAATCGTAGACGTAAAGGTAGACGAAGTTGTTGACAAAACAACAATAATGTTAAATTTGAGTTTACTTACCGAACACCAAAATCCAACATAATCTAATTTCTGCTATTATTATTGAGTTGAAAAAAGGACACTTTCAATAAGCTTGCTAGAAGTGGGGTGAGAATGATGAAAGTAGTAGTGAATAGTAAAGAAAAGAAGTTGGCAGCCACAGAATTGAGGATTAAAGAACTGGATCGGTATCGCTTGATATTAGTAAGCATGGAGCAAATAGCCCGTGCGAAATGGCTATTTGCTGCAAGGAGTAATGGAACGGAAAAAAGGACAGACTCAGAGGAGGAAATTAGTAGGGAAAGGAAGGAGAGGGAGGAGGCCAGGAAAAACTAAAGACTAAAATTGTATCTCGTATTATTAACATCAACTTCATCATCATTATTGTTGTTTTATATATGTATATAGTCTTGATTTTCCAATTTAAATCATTCTGGTTTGGGCTTCAATTTCTGTACGAGATTAATATGACCGGGTCCTTCGTCAATTACCGAGAACGCAAGACAAATAGCGGCAGCCGACGGGCCAGCGTGCGTGCCCGCATAACTTTCCCAGTGACCTTCTGGCTGTCCTGTGAACTAACATAGATATAGATATTAGTTGCGCGCAATCATCCATAGGTCTGTTGAACAGAGCTTGGTAACATCTTCGGTCGAGTTACTAGAACGTACCCCATCGGGGAGCTCATATAGGTAACGGTTCGGTCCTGTTTGTTGCAGACGTTTCACCCAACCTTTGATAATCCCACCAGAATCGCCATCCCCAGTAAGCACGGCCGATAATGCTGAACATACGCAGTTGTACGCATAATGACTCGTACGTACCGTACGGCTCTAATTTGGAACTGAGTGACATCGAGAGAATCCGAACTGAAAGAAAGGTAGCTATGTGATTACAAATGTATTGTTTATAGGATATTTCAAAGGATAATGTTACTTACTTCTGCAACACTCGCGAAAGTGGTTTAGTTCTATCCAATGGGATTCACAATTGCTTATATAGTTGAGATACTCGAAGACTGTTAATGTGAATCATAAGTCCGGTCTTAAGAACCTCGATAAGTTGTTGGCACTTTTCGCGCTGTGTCATATTTCGCTGGCTAATCGGACGTAACCATTCGACGTGGTACTTTCCAGGAGCCAAAGTCCCAAGCTGCACGCGGTTAGAGTGACTTTTGTCTTGGTGCACCTTAAGTAGCGTAGGATATGCGTCTTCACTGTGAAGAACCTGTTTCCCGTTTCTGCAAAGTTTTCCGTCCCGGACAGTGAATGAGCGATGCTTCGTCCGAAAATGTGGTTCTTTGCGTGTAAGAAGCTTTGAGGATGTCGTAGAGAGCTTTTTGTAGTGTAATATCTTGTTATACTCACTGACGTCCATTATAACTGAAAGAAACTTGAGTTTTACAAAATTCGTAATTTTTGGTCAAATCTGAAAATTTTTACAAGTTGTAACCGAAATTTTGTACACACCACCCCGATTGTCTGAAGCCGATATGGCTGAACCATGCTGGGTTCACCATAACCCTAAGGCATTCCTAAGCTATTTACAAACCAGGATTGGTAGTGCCAGCTTTACCCAGTAGGGAGCTATTAACGCTTATAATTGGAGAAAGTGATAATTTTGGTGTAAAACCCGAAATCGGTCAATTTTGAGTTGAATGAACGCTATTCATATTCGGGTGCAAGGAAGCCCTGAGCCTACGCCTGATTAGGTGGAATACGAACCATACCCCCGACCGCCCTATGTGAACAAAAGACCCGAAAACACATATTTAGTAGGAAACTAAGTATAAGTTGACTTGTCGGCCATTTTGATTATTTTGGTAAATATGTGCTTACCTCGTGACCAGGCCGTAAGCCTGCAACTGATTAACTGATATGTAGTCCCCTACTTTGAATTCCCCAATGTAAACAAATTTCACGTAACCACAAAAAATCTCGGAACCTGTATATGTGTTGTAAGTTGTATGTTATTTGGGCGGCCATCTTGACTGACCTTTGTAAGTGCGTGTGTTATTTAAAACGTCACCATATTGCGGCATTGGTGTTATGGAATGTAATCAAGGTAGCCAATAGAATTCTAGAGAGTTGAATACTTGTGTGATAATGACGATTGTTTGTTTAAGCTAACAAATTGTTTGCTTAGCTTAGTATAAAAGCGGCTTACAATATAAGCGCAACGCAGATGTTGCAAATCGCTAACCAGTTAATTATCGATTGTTTGGCATAGTTTGTTGGTTAGTTCGAGCGGTTAGCTTTGTTAGCGTTCTAGCGTGGCTCAAATCGCTAGGTGACTAGTTAGTAGTAGAGCGATTGCTCTGGTAGTTTTAGAGTTCCGGCGTTTATGGCGGGTATATAATCGAGCCGTAATTTATCGTTTCGCGGAGGATTTCTGTGTTGATTTTTGCTTAAGGATTACCAGTCGTTACTGAGTAATTCTTAAGTGTATATTAGTTAGTGCTGTAGAATTGCTGTAATAGTTGGATAGCCGTTGTTGATTTTTGCTTATTTAGATTCATAATTACTGTTACTTTGGTTTTTTTTATTTGAGCAGGTAAGAGCAAGTAAACGGGGTTATAAACCAGATCGAACCACCTAACAGAAAACCTTTCGAATTGTGAGAATAAAATTCACAATCTAACACTAACATCTAAAACAGGATTATTATGACAGTTTTCACTAACTTGTGCGATTTTCTCTTTAATTACATTAAAGTTTTGGCGTCTGTTTTAGTCAATATGAACTTAACTGATTTTTAACTATTGGTCTTAGTGGGTGCAAAAGAATGGTTCTTTGATGTTTGATATAAACCTGCTGATATAGTGCACAGATCCAATGAAAGGTCTGAATCGATCAAAAGTCTTTGGAGATGGAATTGCTAATATAGCTGCTGTTTTGCTTTCGAGTGGCAAAATACCTGTTTGAGTGAATTTGCGTCCAATCTTTCTCGTTCTGACTCAGAAAAATGACGTTTTTGTAATTTGATGAGCAAATTTACCTCATTTATTTTTTCAAACATTTGTTGACATAACCAATGTGTTCGTTTCTGATGCGGCGCTGATTATTATAATGACATCTAAGGAACAAATTTTGTTTTGGAAACCTATAAGCGTATAATCTGCTTTCTCGAATTCTGCTGGCATAGCAGTCAGATCTTAGAAACCAGTTTCCGGTTCAGATCGTAGAAAATAGTTTCCGGTTGATTCCCCACAAATAGAGTTAAAATTGTAGGGTTTTGCAGTTTCTTTATGTAATTACAATTGGCTGTATGCATTTTTTAGATATATGGTTGATAAATATGTTGGTATAACTTTTTGTGTTTTTTGAATGTTCTGAATTGGAATCAATTATTGTTTCTCTGATAGTCATATGGTATTTACTTTCTTGAATTCCATTACTTTGAACTTTAGAATCGAAAGCTTGATTTTTTGAATGATCTTTTTTTACTGTAATAACGATTGGAGAAATCAAACTTTAGCCCAAGCAACTTGTTAGTTTCTTGCTGTGGCCCTCTTTTTGCAATATGTTGAGTTGATCAGTACCTCTAGGTTGTAAAATAATCGGGAAGCGTCAACTTTTTTAATGCTTTTTTGAGTACTCTTGATGAAATTTTGATTTAATGATATGTTTGATAACGATAACTTCGATAATCTTTTACATTAAACCAGTACAAGAAATTTCAACGCAATTGCCTGCTTAAGTTTGCATAAAAAATTATGTATATTATTAACGCATTCACGCCTCTTTGAGAGCCCAAATCTGGAACACTTCCCATCCTATGATGTTCTTGTGGCCATTGTCTAAAACTGTGAGAAATGGTTTGTATCAAGTCCAGACATTGTATGTGACGGTTGTAGCTATTTTGCCAAGGATTTCATGGATGAGTTCATTGGAGAAGGTTTTCAGGTCTTTTCTGTCGGTTGTATTCAAGTCCATTGAGCTATGAGTGTAGTTTTTAGTATGTCCTTTGCGAGACTTCTTGTGATCATGCTGCAGCCACTACTTGAGTTAACAATTGATATCAAGTAAATGTTAACAAAATGAAATTTTGCTTTAGGAGTCTCCAACTTAATTGCTGTTTCGCTTGATATAGCTGCAACGTAGTTATCGGATTCGCTATCATATTGAGAGTCGTAGACCTGTTCATATAAATCTCTATAATTAGTGATGTAGCTAATTGTCTTTTTTTCCGGCATTGCTTCAATTTGATTGACATTAGTTTGCTGTGGTGGTAGTGTTTGGAAATTTGCTTGTTTTCATTTTCTGCATATCTTTGGAAAACGGTTAGGAATTCCGCAATTATTAAAGTTTTTACCTTTAGCAGGGCCAATTTGTCAATGATTGAAGTTCCAACGCTGTCCGCAGATGCGACAGTTATTTGTGTTTTGGTTTTGATTGGGGGCATTTGCGTTGCGATTGTAATTTTGTCTTTGTTGTTGGAAGTTTACATTGGGATTGCAACTTTGATAGTTATTGACGATATTGACCCACTGTGTTTTGCATTCGTTTAAGTTTTGATGGATTTTCTGTTGCTTTTTAGCACCTAATTCGATATGGGTAGCTGTTTCCAAAGCTTCAGAAGGTGTTACCGTTTCTTTAATGAGTTTCTTTTGCATATTATAGTCCAGCATATTTAGTTAGAGAAGGCACGATTGAGGGTAGTCTCCTTGTTGCCGAGACCACAATTTTCAACTCGCTCAATCAGACGTCCGCAAAAACTTTTGACATATTCTCCTTTCTGATATTTGAAAGAGAAAAAGACGAATCTATATTACGTTTCGCTCCATGCTTTGATGGAAGAATCTTCAATGACTTTCCAAAATTGCCTCATTGGTTTTTTTGAATCAGAAAATGCGGATGCCTACTTTTGAAGTTTCGGCGTTGTTCAGCCACAATACAAAAAATAGGAGAGATGTAGCTTTCGCATCACATATGTCCAACGGTTTATCTCCAAATAGAACTTCGATTTCATCTATTTTCTAGGAAAGTTTTTGCCTATCGACCTTAAGTTGTTGATTTCAGACTTTGCGGTCTCGTTTCGATGCTTATGTATAATTTTAGACGTTCACCATAGTATAATTCGGGCCGGTGGTCAACCCCTGGAAGCGGTCCATATAAGAGAGTCTTCAATTGAATAAGGAGAGTCGCCTCGCACTAAGAGAGGGAGTTTCCACTGCTGTGTCTACTTTTTCATGAGAGAAGTCGGGTGATTCCCAAAAAGCATCTATATATTTAAGAAGTGTTCTTCGGAAGTCTTTTGCTGACTGCTCGATGTTATGCTCATTGATTTACTGACAGGTCCAATTGCGTTGCGAATGTTATCTCTAGACTTAGAGAAGGATTTTGGGACGCGCTTGATACTTATACTTAAGTGATTTAAAGATATCAACACGTGTAGTAGGATTGGGCGTCGCAAATGATTAATTAGATTGATAGTGTCTAATTTGAAGAGCAAATGGCAAAGTTTTAATTAATCACTAAATCGTAGCAGTGAAAGTGGAAAAAAAATATTTACAAATTTAATCACAAAACAAATTCAAAGTCATCATAAGTTGAACACGCAAAGCAGCTGGAACTTCAAAATGTTTGCTTCGTTTCTTGTCTACTAAAATGAACAAATTGATGGAATATCAGACTTTGAACTGAATTTAAAAACGAAGTTAAATTCAAATCAAATACGGTATGGGATATTGTTCCCAATATCCTACCAGTATAATACCATTTTTATTAATTCATTCACCTCTTAAGCAAGTAATTTAATCCACGACATCACTGAAAAGAAAGTCACAGGGCTATTCGTAACATCGAAAGCTGGGAGAGCAACCACTCTCTGTGTCAAAATCGAATAAAACCCAAAACAACCCTCCACTGCTATCAGGCATAGAAAAGCTTGCTATAAGAAGTCAAAAATCTGTTTGAAAACTGATCATAGACAAAAATGACTGTCTGGAAACTTGCTGAACGACTCATTTTAGTTACCTGTGTCATTAATATAGAAACATCGATCTCCTAAAAACGATTGAGTGTTTTTTCAATACTTTAAAGGCCAAAAGGACTCCGGCCGAGGTGTCAGCTTTAAAAAACGCAAAATTATGTAAGAATGAAGTTGAATGCGTTCAATTTATGTAATATCAACGCTTGAGCGTAGATCTTACTTAAATTCAACGCACTCAACGCCAATCTTACATATTTTGGGTTGAATTTAGCATAGATCTTACATATTTTGCGTTGAATTCAGCGTAGATCATACTTATTTTGCGTTGAATTTGGCGTTGATCTTACATATTTTGCGTTGCATTTAGCCTAGATCTGACATAAACTCATGGCATTCAATGGCAATCTTACAAATGTTCCGCTAAATTTAGTGTAGATCTTACAACTTTTTTGTTGAGTTTATCGTAGATCTTACATATTTTGCGTTGAATTAAGCGTAGATCTCAGATATTTTCAACGCATTCAACGCCAATTTTACATATTTTGCGTTGAATTTAGCGTAGATCTTACAAATTTTTTGTTGAATTTGGCGTAGATCTTTAATTTTTTGCGTTGAATTTAGCGTCGAAACTACATTTTTTTGCTTTTTAATTGTTTGTGTGGGGCGTACGTGAGGGGAGGGGGGAGAAGTAGGGGTACGTCTGGAGGGGGGCGTAGCCTAGGGGAGTACTTGCGGGAGGGGGTACGTGGGGGGATGAGTTGGGGGGGGGCTACGAAGCGGGGGGGGGGGGGGGTATTGTTTGGCGGGTACGTTTGGGGAGTACGAGGGGGTGGTGGTGGTGGAAGGGTTTTAGGGGGGGTTGGTGGGTGGATGGGTGGGGGGGGGCGTACGTCTTGGTGGGGGTATGTTGGGTGGTTTATATGGGCGGTAGGTTGGGATACGTGTGGGTGGTACGTGTAGCGAGGGGTGGAGAGGTACCTGGATGGGGGGAAATTTTTAAAAATTTTTTCCAAAAAATCGGAAACCGGTTGCGTGCAAGAAAAACTGGAAAGCGTTGAAACGTCAGAAAATTAGAGCAAAAATTGAACAAAAGACGAATAAGATCTAAGTTGAATTCAACGCAAAATTATGTAAGATCTACGCTTAGAAACGCCAAAATTATGCTAAACGTGATGTTACAGTCCGATTTGTAAAGAATGCGGATCCTAAGATAAGTAAGGTTCTGTGGCACAGTGGTAGAACAGGCGACATGTAAGCAGGAGGTCAGTGGTTCGACTCCCATACACAGAGCTTTACGCATTGAATTTTTTTGTAAAATGAACGCTAAATTCAATGCAAAATATGTAAGATCAACGCTAAATTCAATGCAAAATATGTAAGACCTACGTTAAATTCAACGCCAAATATGTAAGATCTACGCTAAACTCAACGCAAAATATGTTAAGATCTGCGCTAAACCAACGCATTCAACGCAAAATTATGTAAGAAAAATGCGGTGAATTTTCCGACTTGTCAGCGCTAGTTACCGCTGATCTTACATAAATTTTAGCAAAATACCTCGGCTCGTGGAAACAGCTAGTTTAAAAAATAATTTCTTTTTCTTTAAAACTTAACTCTTTTTTTATTGAACTGAAATACTGGGGAAACAAATTTTATATTCTTTTCAACGTGATTTCTGCAATCCGCGATATATATTATCCGTGTTACGGTTCGCTATCACTTGTATTCTACTCAATAAAGTAACATCAACGCATTTCTATATAGGTGATTATAATAAGAACTAGGACATCTGTTTCGCAGTGACAGTTTGCTCATAATGGTAGTACCGGTGATCATATTAGTGGCCAAAAAGATTGATAGATGCAGCATTGTAGGTTCTTTTTTGTATCCACAATGTGAGATCCGTCAAACTTTTTTAAGACTGAACACATCGAATTGCTTTCATCTTTCAGAAAATGGCCAAAAAGTCTAATGATCACACCTTGAATCAAGAAGCAGTTAATTTTGTGACTAATAGTAAAGCTTTCTTTTTACTGAGTACATTTATACACCTTTTTAATAAAAATGAATACATAGGTATTATCGCCATCGATGGCGATAATACCTGTGTGGTCATTTTCATTAAAAAAATATATAATTGTCTCAGTAAAAACGAAACTTTACTATTAGTCACAAAATCAACTGCTTCTTGACTCAAAGTGTGATAATCATTAGATTTTTTGGCCCTTTCTGAAAGATGAAAGCAATTCGATGTGACTCATAGGTCTTTCGAAAAAGTGTTGACTTTCGAAAAAGTGACTAAGGTCCGAGGCAAAACAAAGTTGTTGATTAAACTGGGAGAAAGCGATAGTTATCGCTTCAAAATGAAAGTTTGGCTGCACTCATTTCAAATCGTTTCTGACAAAAACCTTTTAAGCGCTTAATTACCTCACTTTTTAAACATTGCTTGAGCAGAGAGTACTCAAAAAGATTTTATTAACGTTGTCACCACTAATCAATTGCTCAATCTAATATGTCGTAATATTTCATAGCAGTTTATGTGATTTCCAAACAGTCAGAAATTAACAATTAGTAACACGAAGTTAGTAACACTTTAAAAGGCTGTTGTCAAACATCAATTTCTCTTTTCAGAAAAATGTTTTGTTTATTAGCACATTGATCCAATCACGTGCAATTCTCTCAACCATTCGATCATCATTGTTTCGAAGGTGTTCATTGTACAAACGAAACTCGTTATGCGAACTTCCATTGAGAGCAAAAGACAAGCATCTCAATGCTAATGAGTAATTTTGCTTCAATTTGTCCCAATCGTAATTTAAATTGAAGAACTTTTTCGATTGTACTCGATCCAGTCCACAAGATTCTTCTAACTTTTTGTTTTCCATCTTTAACTGTTCGACTTCTTTTTGACAATTAAACGAGTCACAAAATTGGTCCTGAAATTTGTGAAATTGTTTTGCAAATTCAGTTGATGCGTAATTATAAAACCAAATTGACTGTTCATGATAAGCCAGCAAGGCAGACATGTTCTCTGGACTCATCGAAAACTTTTCCGATGATAATTTTTTCTTCGTGTAAGCAAAGTCAGATAACGGCAAACAGGTCATTTTATGCAGCATTATCAAACCCTCATCCAATCGATCAACGGGGATGATGAGGTCAAACTCTTTGAAAACTTCCACAGCACATAATTTGAATTTTTCAAAATTTCTTTCTGGACGGCACTGGTAAAGAATTTGATTTGAACCACCGTTCCAGAAAGGGCGTGTTCGGTCGGAAACAAAATTGTATCTTCCATTTTTCTTAAATTGCTTCAATGTCTCGTCAAACTTTTTTGGCGTGTAGAAATTCTGAAGATGTGCGAATTTGATCTGAGAGATAACTTGATCAGCTACCTTTCTTGTTGTTGATATCCACAGGAAATCTTTTTTCGGAAAAAGTTTTTCATGAATGGTTAGAGACTTTAGAAATTTGTGGGTAACCAGGTAACCATGCTTTCCTTTGCTATCTTTGAGATAAGATTCGAGATTTTTTGCCACTAGTATCTCATATTTGTGATAATGTGTTGCAATTTGTATAAGTATTGATGAAATTGTTGATCCAGCGACTTTTACATTTTTAGTGAACATTATCCTCGTTTTGTTTTGGCAAAAACTGCTTTCCGATTTCTCTGGATAAATGGAATGGCTGTTATCTGATGATTTCATAAAACTTCCGTTCGGTTGAATTCTTGGTAACTGAATTGCTCGAAAATCTTGGGAATGAAAATGAGCAAATATGTGCCACATCAAAATCAAAATTATGCAAAAAAGAGCAGCGGTTGAAATTTTCTTCACAATTATTGACATAATGTCCTCGTTTACCAAGATGAGGTGCCAGCACAAATTGTTATTTGTATAGACTGTTCCGGACAAAATAAAAACACGGAAACTTAAATCTGACCGAATGCTCGGTCCCTGTTCTTGAGATAGTTTTAAGAAAGCTACTGTTATCTCTGATAGCTCGATCAAAGTATATGCTGAAAACAAGAGTTCCCAGTTCCTTTGTCAGTGAAATTTGGTCAAAACCTGGTGCAAAAAACCACTCATGAGCTCTAAAAAAAAGATTTGATGAATGACGTTCAACAATTGGCTAACCTAATTAAAAACCAGCAATTGTCATTCAAAAAGTAAAAAATAGCTTGTTGGATTTTTTTATAAATAAATTATTGCTGCTTGAAAAACTTATGACTCCAACTATCATCGATTTAAACCCCAATCACCGACTAAATGACATATTTAATTTTTTTACGCATGAAATATGCAGCGAAAGCGGTTGTCTTCAAGCAGTAATAAATTGGCGTCAAATTGTGCTGATCTTAAGTAAACCCAATCTTGATCAACTGTTGAAAAAGGAAATGAAGTATCTAATACTGACTTACATGTGCATACGTTTTTTTCTCTCTGGGTATGCGTTTTTCATTGAATATTTAATTTTTATACTTCCTATCAATTTACATAAAACATTTGCTGCCACGTCTTGAAAGCTGTGAGTTTGATCCCTCTTTCCACAAGGTACCAAAGGAGTGGTTTTTTTTACTGTTAATTCAAAATTAAGCAATAATCTAACTAAATTATCTAAAAAACATCATATTTAGTATTTACGCTCGAACGTCACTTTGTTTGACAGCATCGAAGAGAATAGTTCCTCCTGAAATCATTAGTCAGGCAAAAAGCTGTTTTACATTAGCGAAATATAACAGCTTAAAGGTCTGAGGTAACAATTTAGCAAAAAATACAAAGGTTATTGATTTCCATTTTCAACATTTACTTGCGATTCACCTGTGATAAAGCCAATGCATTTAGATGCTACGAAATTTGCGATAGTTTTTGGAAACTGAGGTTGATATTTGCGACTTTCGTCACATTATTTTCTGATTGTTCATTAGAATCTCATATTTGCTTTATTGGAAAAAAATTGACTAGAACAAACACTTAACGTTTTTATGTTATAATGCGCATAAAATTCATACGGAAAGCTAGTTTCATGTCGACAAAGTGGTAATAGAGCAATTTTTAAAACAATTATTTTTGAATTTGAAGGAAAAACATCTAAAGCTAGCTGCTGTTACCCGGAGCTAAGTGGAAGAGTATATCAGCGGTGAAACGGTCTAAAGACATTCTGTTTTCCTGGACTGCCAGTAAATTGTTGATGTCACAATTTAAAACTGCTGGTCTTCATTTTCGGGTAAAAGAAATGCATAAAAAATAATATGTCGAGACTAACTCCCGCGTACAAGTTTTGCTTTATATACGATTCAAGCTTCAGCGCAGTTGCTTGTAACATTCAATTCGCGCATAATTTTGTTTTTACTGAGCTTAGTGGACTTGTGGTAATAACCTAAAAACTTTTGTATAAATAGTTTGTATACTATTATAGTATGTACAATTTTTTAGCTACCAAAGCGTGACATATTTGTGCTCAGTCTTAATTTTGATGCTTTAGTGTGTTTCAGACTCTGCAGGATGAATTGAGCCTGAGCAACCTAACTGACCCCAATAGTATCATAATGAAGACAAACTGCGCAAAGAAAATTAAAAATACTCTTCAAATGCAATGTTTCAGAACTGAATTCCGTTCTCACTATTGAAATTTTCTGTTTCAGCGTTCAAAGGCTCTGCAATTCATGTCCGGATATAAATGATTAATCAACGTATATACACACATGATGCAAAAAATTCAATTCTTACTGTAATAGAAGCTGCAACAATTTTTGTAGCATTAGTAAGTTTGACCATAAATTTGATCAGGCGATATCTCATCAAATATTGAAGACTGGATTTTGATCTAATGAAAAGCGACAGTCTACTGATTTTTCCCGTTCAGTGATCACTTGTGTGGCATCTCAATTCTAATTGTCAGAACTGAACTTAATCAGAGGCTATTTATCGTCAAATCGGATTTTAGCTTGGTAATGATTAACTACAGAGAAGTAAACAAAAATTAGCCTGATGCAAATAAGGAGAAGCAGAAAAAAACACTTAGTATATAAAAATATTCTTTTCAAAGACTAATATATTTGAAATAAACTGATAATACACTTTTTTAATAACACAGAACAAAGACAAAGATGTCTGAAGTATTGATTCATTGTAAAGAGAAACCGTGGGTTTTTCATTTGTTACCACTTTCTTTTGAGGAATGAAAGAGAAAGAAAACAATAAACGCGCTCAACTGGAGTTTTCTGTAACACCGATGTCTATTTTTCAACCTAAAAGAGCATTGTAGAGTTTCTTGCAATGAGAATCTCGACTAAATAGTGAAAAAAACAATAAGCTACAATTGAAATCGTTATCATCATTGCAATTTTTTTTACCAGGTTTAGGTCCGGACTCAAATTGATCAATGATCGAAACCCAGACCTTACCGCAACCAAACAGATTTTTCGCGAGTAAATTGTAAATTCCAGACAATTTTCAAGTCCTTTAATCTAACAACACCATTAGTTATTGCTAATTCAAAAGTACGTCTGCATTCACGATTTCAACAAATTTCTTGTTTTAAACAAATAGTCAAAGAGTTTAAATCATCATCAGCATATTGTCGAGTTAAAATTTTTCTTCCACCTCATATTTAAAACTAAAACTTGCCCTGTTCTGCAACAACAAGGTAAAACTTCAAAACAATAAAAGTTGCGAATTGTTGCTAATTGAAAAGTAATTCTGCATACATGATTTTAACAAAATTCTTGTTTTCAAGAAATAGTCAAAAAGTTTAAATCATCATCGGCTCAATGTAGTGTTGGAATTATTGTTCCTCCGCCGTATCATTAAAATTTGCCCTGTTCTGCAACAACTAAGTAAAACTTCAAAACAATAAATGTTGCGAATCGTTGCTATTTCAAAAGTGTGCACACTTTTGAATTAGCAACGATTCGCAACATTTATTGTTTTGAAGTTTTACTTAGTTGTTGCAGAGCACAAGTAAAAAAATACTAGGCCCAAACTCTATCTCGAAATAATTCTAATCAACAAGACAATCAAAGTTATACAATGAACACACATAAACATCACACACACAAACGCAAAACACACACACTCACACATATACGCACGCCAAACACTCATCACCCATGGGTGATGAGTGCTTGGCGTGCGTATATGTGTGAGTGTGTGTGTTGTGCGTTTGTGTGTGTGATGTTTATGTGTGTTCATTGTATAATTTTGATTGTCTTGTTGATTAGAATTATTTCGAGATAGAGTTTGGGCCTAGTATTTTTTACTTGTGCTCTGCTCATTTTCCTATAGTCATTTGTTTGCATAATTTTGCTGTTTTGATGGTTAAATTTATTTGCAGATCAAGTTTGGGCCTGTCGTTTCGCTAGTGCTCTGCTCATTTGTCCTATAGTCGTTCATTTGTAACTTCGCCATTCTAACTTGGCCGGTCCCCAGCCCGGGTGAGAAAGGTGGAGAAAAAAACACTCAAAGCTTACTGGAAAAATCTCAAATGTCGGTTTTTGAATTTGACTTGAGATTCTTCTGACACTACAATAGCTATTTTATCACAACTGTTCTCTTGTGTATGAGCGGTGTACGTTTTATCTGTGTAGTGAGTTTGTGTGGTGTGTGTGTGCTGTGCTTGTGTGGTGTGCGTTTGCGTGTGCAATGTTTGTGTGTGTTTGATGTGTTGTGTGTGTTTAGTGTGTGTGATTGGTATGTTTTCGTGTAAGTGTGTCTATCTGGTGGGGGTGATATGTATGTTATTGTGTTCGTGTTGGGGTTTTTGTTCTGTGTGCGTGTTGTCTGTGATGTGGGGTGTGTTTGTTTGGTTTGTATGATTTTGGTATAGTGTTGTGTGTTTCGTGAGTGTGTGTATGTGGGTTTATGCGTGTGGTTTATGTGCCTGGTGTTTTTGTGCGTGGGGAGTGTGTGTGGTGCTTGTTTGGCGTTTGTATATAAGTGAATGTGTGTTGTGCGTTTTTGTGTTGGTGTTTGTGTGTGTTTGTTAGTGTGAGTGTTTGTTTGTATAATTTTTGCTGTTTTGTTGTTTAGATTTATTTGGAGATCGAGTTTGGGCCCAGTATTTTTATTAGTCCGCTGCTCATTTCTCCTTTAGTCGTTTGTTCGTAACTCCACCATAGGCGGTCCCCAACCCGGAGGAGAAAGGAGGAGGGAAACACACTCATAAAACACGTCAAAGATCTCAAATGTGGGTTTTCAAAATTGACTTTAATTTATTCCGACAGTACATCAGCTATTTTAACACTACTGCGCGCGAAACGGCCTATGATCAGGCTCAAGTGCGCGCGAAACATCCTCTGATCAGACTCAAGTGCGTTTGAAACAACCTCTGATCACACTCAAGTGCGCTCGAAACGTATCCACTGATCAGACTCATGTGCGCTCGAAACGTCCACTAATCAGACCGAACCCAGACCACGGTCCTGACTATAAAAACTATGATCAGACTTTTCAGATCGAGGTGACCTCTGATCAGACCGAACCCAGACCATGGTCTAGACTATTGTGTGCTCGAACTGCTGTCCGGACCCAGTAACTTCCGTGTGGGAACACACGGGTGTGCGTTCGATTGGGTCTGATCATAGCTCAATTTGGGTCTGGACCTAAACCTGGGTTCTCAAGATAATCAAGACGTCAAATCGCAGAGCAACTTTTTTCAAAATGGTAAAAATAAACTTTGACAAGAGAACATTAAAACATCCATTCCATGCTATTCTTCCTTGAATCCAGCGCTGGCTGACTACTGAATGTTCATTTTAAAGGAAAACCGCCGTAAAACATTTTTAATTTTCACTCTATCTGTTTAAAAATATTTCCAAGAATAAGCCAAGAGCAAAGATATACTCTTCGGCTTCAAATTGTTCCAATATTGAAGGTTACCTCGAAAACCTAGAAAAAATTTATTTGAACAAAACCAAGAAAATAAACTATCGCTTCATTTTAAAAAATGCAACTTTTTAGTTCTATTGCGTTATCATAGAATCCAGTTTGCGAATTAAGATAAACTATTATTTCAACTTTTTTGGATACCAGGATGTTATCATGTTGGATTCTCAAACATCATTGTAAATGCGTTTGCAAAATTTCAGTCTTCAAAGAAGAAGGGCTATAAATCAAAAGTTTAAGATATTGGAATTTGGAGATCTTTAGCGATATCTTGTAAATTTTTAGGTTTTTGTTTCGATTGATCAATGCTCTTATTTTTACCGCAAAATCTTTATTGAGCAACAATTTTTTGAGCAAAATTTTTATTAAAAAAATTCATGATCATTTTTTTGTTGAATCGATAGCATGAAAAACAGCAACCAACAAAGTCAGCAGCGAACGTGAAACCATCAATGTTCTCCTTCGCTAAACTAAATTTTTTTTTGCATCATTTGGAGAATAGAACTCTCCAATTAAGCATATTCGAACGGATATTTTTTCCTTGTTCATGGTTTTTCTTATACAAATTTAATAATCACGTTAAATCTCTGAATTTATATTGGATATACGGGTGCTTTAAGTGATTCAAATAGATGTGCCAGATTACTAACAATGTCGGATTTATGTAACGTGGAGATTTGTCCTCGTAAAGTTCCAAGGACTAAAGTACGTGCCACTCGAAAATTTTCCGTTTTTCAAATTTTCAAAAAAGAAGAGAAATTTTGTCAGATCAACTTCTGAAAGAGAAAACCTGTCTTAGTGAACTTATCGGGTCAAGGAAATGTTTTAGGTGAATCGTATTGATTATCCGCTCTACCAGTATTATTTAGATTGTATCGCTATAACCATTTAGTAATGCTCGCAGAAAAAAATTCATGAGTCATTTGGGGTTAACGTATACGTAATTATAGTATATTATTGGATCAAAGAGTTGTTTAAAGTGAACTATATTGACATTACGGGTTCCCAGCTGTGATTTTTTTCACAAATGTG
>NC_134477.1:6013659-6043659 GCF_964194025.1 Convolutriloba macropyga
AATCCGATATATATATATATATATATATATATATATATATATATATATATGCCAATATATATATATCGATGTATATATATATATATATATATATATTTATATACATATATATATATATATATATATACATATATATATATATATATATATATATATAAATATATTTATGTATATATATATATATATATATATATATATATATATTTATATATATATATATATATATATATATATATAATCACGGAGTTCCAAGACCTTTTGGATTAGACCACGCTAGGTGTTTAAACAGAGAAACGATTTGGAGAATTTTGCACGAAAAAAAGAACCTATATTTGAAGCAGTAATTGACTATAGGGCAATCGATTTGTTGAACGTCTTGTTATAACAGTAGAAAACTTTAATACCCTGCATGAAAACTTCATCGAAATTAGAAAAATTATTTTACAACATGCAATACATTAATTTTTAAAGAAAAGTTTGATTAGCCAAACATAGAAACACAAAACTAGCCCCATTTTGGGACAATTTGATAGAAAATGTAAAACAGCAGCCTCTAATATCACAAATAAAACAGTGAGTAAACACCCTTATATATAATGAAAGAATTAAATATTGTTTAGACAAAAATACGATACCAGGCTGTTACCAACCTTGTTGAACGTCTTGTTATAACAGTAGAAAACTTTAATACCCTGCATGAAAACTTCATCGAAATTAGAAAAATTATTTTACAACATGCAATACATTAATTTTTAAAGAAAGTTTGATTAGCCAAACAGAGAAACACAAAACTAGTCCCATTTTGGGACAATTTGATAGAAAATGTAAAACAGCAGCCTCTAATATCACAAATAAAACAGTGAGTAAACACCTTATATATAATGAAAGAATTAAATATTGTTTAGACAAAAATACGATACAGGCTGTTCGTATATCAAAGACGAGCAGTCGGTGGACACGGGCATGTGTAGCGAACTAGAACTGCAGAGGGTAATTCGACCCGCAAACGCAAAAACTCATGAAGAGCAAGAGAAAATGCGGGACAACGAGAACAGATTAATGTGATCAGAGGGTATTTCACGCTCAATACCACGAGCAGAAAAGAGCGTGCAAGTAAAACTCGCGAGAAAAATTCATGCAAACGGAAGTCAAAAACGCAATCTAGATGGATTGTATCAAGTACTAGCGCCTGATAGTACTGTAATAAAGGAAATCCTACAACCAGCGTAATTAAAAGAACCCAACAAAACAAAAATGCGAGTCCAAAACACAGATATTGCAAAAAATCAGACAAAACACGAGCGATCAATCAATTTAGCCCAATGAGCGGACAGTCGCCCTCAAAAAGACAAGGAGAAAACGCTCAAACAAAACAACCAACAATGTCGCACGATCATAAAAAATGTGAATCCCTAAAAGGAACCCCAAGTACGATGAAGTTTTCAAAAATAGAACTATTCTAAGGCAAATTCTCCACTTGTGTTCTGAGCGGTCAACCGCCCCACCACCATCGCTACCAACAGCTTTGTTTTCATCCTCTCTGCAATTGACCGCTATTTAGAAAAAGCAAAAGATCGGCCCCACAAGCGATACTTTTGATAAGATAGCGTCGTATATTAGAAGAAATAAAGGCCAAAATAAGAATTCTACCAGCGGAAAATCACATCCAAATTACACAAGGATATAATGCCCATTCCAGCAACTGATACGTCATTTATAGGCATCTGCTCTCCTCGCATTCAAAATGAGAGATGAATATGCCATTCGTTTTTGAATATTTCGACCCAGCGAGAAATGGCGTTGTACAAGAACGTTGCGATAATGATGAACCTGATTAAAAGCTTTTTCAAAAGAAAAAAAAAACACTATATTTATATTTAACAAATTAATATAAATTACTAACTAACAGGTGAATAAGAACTAATTTTCTAATTATTTATTCTAATTAAATTATTATTTTACATTTTTGTTTCCTCACCAAAGGTGGAAAAATTATAAGGGTAGGATATTGGGACAAATATCCCATACAGCAATTAGTTTAATTTCAAATTCAATTTTTCAGTTTAGGTAAAATTTTGATATTCAGTCAATTTTTTTAATTACAGTAGACAGGAAACTGTCTATTCACGTCGTGAACAATTTAAAAATATTTCGCGTCACCAACTTATGATCGCCTTCTTTTCATTTTGTGGTTAAATTTGTAAATACTTTCTTTCTCTCACTTTCATCGCTAAAACTCAGTTGTTGCTTAAAACTTTACCAATTGCGCTTTAAATAATCAACAGCAATCAAAGTAGTCATTCGCGACGCAAAATCCATAAATCACTTAGCTATAAGTCGCATACGCGACGCAAACTCCATCTCTCTGTCTAGAGATAGCAGTCGCAACCCAATTGGACCTGTCAGTAAACCAATCAGCATATCAAATGGAAAAAAATGTTAAAATGATTTTTGAAGGATGTTTTTGTTCGCAAGGAACAAAATTAAAGATTTGACTATAATTTTTTATTTTAAATCTGGTGCGTGGGTTGAGTTATGGAAAGTAAAAGTACACTGGCAATTCTTTTTTAAAGAAATTGAAACGTTACGCAAAAAAAAGGTTTTAAAAAAAGTTATTAATAAAGTAGGTTTGTATAATTAAGTTTTAAGATAATCTCAACATATTCAAGAAATTGGTGACCGCAAGTGAAGAGTGGTGTAAATATCTGCCAAAGCGTCTTTCCCGTTTTGAGGAACTTTGTTTTTCACTTGTAAGAAGTCGTCGATATTTAATCGTTTTCATTAGACAAAAACGATCAAAGCCCTTATGTTTTAATCGTCGTTTTGTTCGATATTTCCTCATTATTTTCACGTAGGAAATGATCGTTTTTTCAAGAAACGAAGAAAAAACGTGATCCCCGCTGGGATTAGAACCATTGAACTCCTGATACATTACCTGATGCACTGACCACTGTGCTATCAGGCCAATATATATATATATATATATATATATATATATATATATATATATATATATATATATATATATATGTATATATGCCAAAACGATCTAATAGAAAAAAATAAGTTCAAGAACGATGAAAAAGCCATCAAAAACGACGATTTTTTTTTTGGAAAAAAGACGAAAGAAACGACCAAAAAACGACGAAGAAACAATCATTTCTTATATTTAAAAGACGACTTAAGCGACGGAAACTAATCAATGCGAAGAAAAGGTAGACAAAAGGACGAAAACGACGACAAAGCGACAAAAACTATAATTTCTTACAAAATATTGTTGCTTTTTCGTCGTTGTCCTCAACACGGGTTTCTATCTGCTACTAAATTGGAGAAATTTACTGAAAGAGGCGTGCCTCATTTCAATTAATCATATAGGCAGCAAAATCATCATAAATTGGTTAACAGTTAGGACTAAATGATAATTGATAGATGTGCTGAAAGTGATAGTTTCAGAGCGGTCGAGGAGTGTTTAAAATGGAAAGGGGGAGGGGTAAGGTGCGAAAGCGTAATAAGCTTTATTATCTATTCCATCATAATTGTAGTCCTGTAGTGTACTCTAGTTTCCTTGGGCAGGTTTACAGAAATTATCACTTAACTAGAGGTAGTTTATTCTATTTTGCTTGAATGAATTAAAATAGTATTGGATGAAAAGATAGTTCATGAGCGTGGGTTGTTGAGGTGTTTGATTTATAATATAATATGGCTCGCAACATCCTCTGGCGTAAATTTAATATTAGTAAGTATGGCTTGAAGTAATTGATATAAACTTGAATTAATCTTGCATTCAAAATGTTTTATTGATCATGCAACTTTTGATTTTTTTGCGTCATTGGTGAGCAGTGTTTTCCTGGAAATTTCCACAAAAATTCTCGAATCCAAATTGCGGGAAGCCGCAGAACTACAGCGCTAGAATTCAAGAAATCTTCAAGTGTTCAAGAATTCATAATTTTACTTCGAAGAACTTCATTGACAGTTAGAATCACGGGAAGGAAAATAAGACTTAATTTCATTTTCCCAGGATGAGGTGTGCAGCCTGAACCAGCTCTGATCAGATCCACTTGGGTCGCGCACCGGGCTGCCAGTTTTACTTGGGTTGCACTCTGGAGTTGGCAGACTATTGGTCAGACACTGGTTTTAAACTTTGAAGTAGCAGTATTTATTGATATAGCATGTTGATGTTCATCAAGTATAATTAAGAAGTGCTCTTGAAAGAACAATCGCTTCGGGGGTTAATTATCTCTTCTTTTCTTGGAGGACTGGCCATCTTCCCAGTTGGACCACTAGGTTCTTTGCAGACCTTCCAGACTGAGAGAATTTCTGATCAGATTGTCCAGACTTTAGACATGGCCCTGTTCCGACTAACCAGACCGCAGGTAGTGCGCTGATCAGAACATTCCTATCACTTGATGTCATCTGATCAGACTTTCCAGACCTTAGGTAGTCTTGGAAGTTGTGCGATTTACCCCTCGCGCTCACTCCTAGTTAGTCTGATCAGAGGTGACTTGGGATGTGCAATTTACCATGGGTTGATTTATTCATCAGCGCTACTTCTAACCATCGGCTTACATCAATAACCAAAAGAAATTGTTGAAATGGCGAATGGCGCTATCAAAAAAAATGTGCCAAGAAACTGAAGCTAGACTTCCTCTCGTCTCCGATCAAAAAAATTTGCTTATCATAAATGTAGTAGACGGTGTATACCGAGATCGAATGACGGAGTTTTAAAAGGTAAATATAGACTACTTAGAAGCTGGATTTTTACACGCAAGTCTGTTTCAGCTGCCATGAGGGACATAACTTTTAATGACAGCTGCCAAAAAAAAATTTTAGGTTTTTAACATCAGCTTTCGAAACTCAAAAATTTTCCTCAAGGGGTAAATTCTTAGCAGAGTAGAGCTACTTACAAACAGTATTTTTATCCAACTTGAAAAAATCGAAAATGTTCTGAATCTGATAGCACATTTAAAGGGTGAGAAAGAACTGTCTCACTCCTCGAGTGGGTTTATTTTGAATTATCTCTTTGGTTTTCTCTTTTGCAAAGAGAGGAGATATACTTAACAAAAAAATAATTTTGTTCCGTTTAGTTAGAAGATAAAAAATAGGTTTGTTTAGTTGTATAACCGCTTCAAGGATCCTATGGTGAAGTTGAAACATGACAAACCTACAATTGCGCATCTAATTAGTATTGACTGTTGCTAATTTTTCAAAGTTTAGGTTATAACGAACATCAATGTTGTGATTGCATTATTTCAAACATAAAGTTGATTTCTGGTTATACATTTTAGGTCAAAAGCCAGCCACAAGGGCAAAAATTCAAAGAAGTTAACACTCTTTAGTCTCCACCGTAAATTTCTATGTAAATAAAGAAAGATAAGAGGAAAATGGAATGAAATAAAGGTCAAATTTTAAAATGGAAGTATCTGTTGCGACATGAAAAAAATACATTTTTCCATAATTTTAACTGCAATTTTTGTACAATATATGTTAGACAATGTATATCAGTTTTGTCATCACAGAGTTTGAAAATATTGGGGTTTGTAATCTGGACAATGGTCACAAAAACTCGGATCAGAGACCAAAATCTTGACGTAGTATGAAAATCATCTAAGCGATTGTCTAGGAAAGGGTCTTCCAAAAGTCTGATCAGAGACTAAAGTTTGGAAATAGTCTTGGCAAATCTCTCTCAAAATTTGGATCATAGGTCATTAACTGACCATTTTCATTTGAATGCAGTTCTTTCTACCACTGTTGTTGGTTACTAAAACAGAAGTGCAGGCACTTCGAAATAATTTTTGCTGATAATTTCATCAATTTCTTGTCAAAAAGAAATATTTTTTTCAAAATTAGTTCGAGTACTATAGATTGGAGTTAAATATAATATACAAATACCAAATGATTTAGACTTGTATTAGAGAATGGTCTGATCAGAGAGAGTATTGATCACACGATGGTCTGATCAAATGACGATTTGATCAGACGTCGTCTTATCAGAGGTGGCTAACGTCGCACAAATCTCTCACTTCTTTTTCTATTTTGTTCAAATTTAATTCGAGCACTATAGATTGAAGTTATCATACAAATTCCAAATAGTTCCAAACATTTATTAGACAATGGTCTGAATAGAGAGAGGGAGCGTTGGTTGCACAAGGGGCTGATCAGAGGCCGATTTGATCAGACGTCGTCTGATCAGAAGTGGTTAACGTCGTACAAAGCTTTCAATTTTCATTGGGTTGCAGGAAAGTCTAATCAGAGGTCATTTACGTCTGACACGGTGTGATCAGCAATCAAATCCTGAACATAGTCTGATCAGAGGCGGCTCGGGTCTGACACCGTGACCTGGGTAATGATCCTCGGATATTCGGCCAATGCTCGCCGGATATATATTTTTTTCAAAACCAATTAATCTCCCACACTAGAAAAAAGTTAAAGTTAAAGCACTTTAACATGCGCTTGCTTTAATCATATCCTTAGACGCCCCTGATCTTGTTTTCCAACTGGTTGATCCGATTTCTTAAGCAAGTTCATAAAATCTCACTTTTGTCTCGCAGACTTCAAAAAGAAATTAACAGCTTTGAATTGAAGAACTTCTCTTTGATGAGGAACTCTAAGCGACCTAAAAATCTCGACCAACTGTTATTTATGGTCAGCTCAAATCATTCTTTCAACTAACTCATTTTCTGAACAACCCCACCTTGTGCGACAAAAAATTTAAATCTTTCGAATTTCACCTTGCCAGAAAATTACAAAATAATTAAGCTAAGTGAAAAAGAAACATATTAGTTTTGAAATGTTTTCTGGACTAATTTTAACCCTCTATTTAATGCTAAATGTTGAGGCATTAAGGTTCCAGATAGTACTCGAGACTGGAAATTTAAACGGGGCTGGTAAGCGATCCACTCAGTTCTTTTACAATTTTTCTATTCAATCTTCACAGGATTTATACTTTTGGTAATCATACATGAAAAATGCATGATTCCATATAAGGTATAAAAAATTTCAGATCATTTCCGTTTTGGATCCCCCCAAACGTTATTCACCCGCATTTACAGAGCACGTGTCATTACACAATAAATCACTATGTAAAAACATGGCCCGTGTGCATGGTAAATTATATGCAACCACTAAGCTGGGGGGGGGGGGGGGTATAAACGGAAAAGATCCGAAAATTCTTTGATATTGCAAAGATTCGTAAGTATCATTGAAGGGTAGCAAAGATTGTATATGATCTCTCTTTGACAAGTACAAGTAAGAATCATATGTGACCTTTTTAATGATTGTTTGATAACTAATCTTGGTACGGTCTTATCACTGCGCCTTGTTTTTCGTGATACAGCCGTACTCGGGTTTACCACCATATAAAAGAAACTTGCCAAACATAAAACGCCTTATATGGATATTATTAAAACGTACTAGCCATACAACGATCATAAACTTTTTTCAGTTTGGCTGACAAACAGTTCAAAGGACCCATATGCCTAGTGCTCTGCTCAAATCTCCGATAACTATTTTTGTAGTTCCGCCACTGCCGGTCTCAAGCGCAAAATGAAAAAGAGGTGGGCAACACAAGCAGAAAATACTGGAAAAATCAGGATAATTTGAATTTTAAACTTGACTTTTCCTACACAAGTTAGCTGTATTTTATTTTTCCACCGAGCTGTCTTTCCACCGAAATTACTAGCCATATAACAACCCATATATGGAAACCTAATAACCATGAAACAAAAAAAATTGGAAATTTACAGACCATAAAAAAGTCAATAAGGCGAGGCGCACTATTTCATTCGTGTATTGACATGAGAGCAAAAAACTCCCCTTGAAAATTTATTATCCAAAAATTTGACCATATATGGAAACTTAATTGAGTCATGGACAAGAGAAGCGAACATATTGAGAAAAAATTTAACTTCATTCAGGACAAGACGGCAGAAGGGATCATTTCGATTCATTAAGTTTCAGCTGAGAAAAAGGCAGCCGCAATCTTCACGAAGTTTTTACCCATATCGAAGGTGGAAACATTCAGAACTGGTCTGATGGGAACAGGCATTACGCAATCAACTCAAGTCTGTGAGGGAGTGTTAGAATATTGATCAAGCTATAGTCATGAACTTAGTGAGAATTATTAGAGAGAAAAATTAACACACTATCTACAAAGACAAGAGCAAATTGATTTTAGTCACAAAATTTAAATGAATGAATTGTCAAGAAACGGTGCTGAGAAAAAATTTTCGATTAAAATTGGTGGATCTAGATAACTATTAATAGAGTGAGATTATTTGATGTAAGATCTTCCGGCTTTTTTGAATGATTATGATACCACCGGAAATATGTGCGAATCTTTAGAAAAGTGTATATACATACCATCTATTGTATCCCCTGCAACTGATTTCTAGAAAATTGCAGAAGAAAACCATTTTGGGTAACGCTTGTCACCCCCACTGTAAATCAAAGGTGCTAAGATTAGTTTTGTATCTTTACATTCTTGCACTGCTAATGGGTATACATACAGCTGATTTTTGAGTCTTTTTTTATTTCCAAAATGAAATTACCGTAATGATCTCTTAATCAGATCTCATCTGTAAAACTCTAAGACGTACTGTAAAATACCACTTTTTTATTCTGTCTTTTGAAAATTATTTTTTCCACTTGTTTGCGAAAACCCTTAACCCAAAAGTTGTGGACCGAACAACTTTTTAAGTCATTAACTAATTTTAAAAACCAACCTAATTTGTTTTTGATAGTCATAATCTCTTTGTGCGTAGTCCTTTTTCTTTTTACAACTTTTGCCTGCGCAATAAACGATGAATCAAGTGAAGTGAAGCTGCTGAACTACTTAGCAAAGGCAGAGGACTTTCCAATCTGGAGCACAAGGTTTGTGTCCATGTCGCAGACGAAAGGACTCTACAAATCACTACATGGGACAGAGGATCAACCCAATGAGCCTGCACCACTAGCCAATGGGGTAAACAATGATGAGAAGAAGAAACGCAAGGTGCTAAGGTATGCATATGAGAAGGAAGTTGCAGAGACCAAGTAGAAACGGAACAATGTGTGGTGCCATCTGGCACTGACTCCAGATGCAACAACACTTATGCTGATGAGACATGACTGTGTGTGAGATGACGGCATCGGAGATGGAGCAAAGTCTTGGAAACTTTTCAGGAGAGATCACAGAGTATGGAGACTCCGACAGTGCTGACTTTAGTGGCACAGCTTGCTCGAGGATTCTGAGAATTTGGACAGCTTCTGCATTAGTGGACAGGAGTTGCTCACAAGGCTTCAAGAAGCAGGGGAGAGATCCTCTTCAACGCCTTGGTTCTCAATGTTCTGCCAATGAAGTACGAAAATTTTGTTATATAGGAAAGCTTCAACCCGGCAACGAACATTTCAAAGAGTTGAGGCAAAGGCTGCAGAACTTCCTTGAGAGCACAGCACAGCTACATAAGGGACAAAGTGGTTCAGTGGCACTGGCAGTGAAGCTTGAGATCAAAAGGGTAGCTATGAGAGGAAAGTGCTTTGGACACTTTGGCAAGGACTGCAAAATGCAGCAATTGTGGTGATAACGTTCACCTAGACAGGGCAAAAGGCAAAAAGTTGGAGCAAAAATGAGTCAGTGGCAATGGGTCAATTCTTGGCTACACCAAACGATGAACTGGTCAGCTCTTACCCAGTGGAAGGCAGCATGCTAGTGGAAAGTGGTTGTACAGATCACAGAGTGACGAACATTGACGCGTTTCTGGACTTTGTGCCAATTTAATCAGCGGTCAGAAACTCCAACGGGGAGGCTTCCAGAGTGATGGGTAGGGGCTGTATGAAGGTCAGCATACCCTCAAGGACAAAAAAATCAATTGCCAACTCAAAAATGTTTTGTGTATGCCTGACTACTCTTCAAACCTCCTATCAGTCTCAAGATGCACTGAGTGGCGTCGTAGCTTCACTTTTGAGAAAAAATAGCTGCGTTAGACTCCAGAAGGGAACTCAGGTAAAACTGACACAAGAAAACTATTTGTTTTTTACCCTGCAGCGTTCCAGAAATCAAGATGATTCCCAACAGCGAGGAACCGACAGTGCAATGAAGTGGCTCAGACTATTTTGTCATTTGAATCAATTGGATATTGTCAGGTATGCTCCTGAGACAGTGCGGGAACTCGATTATGTGTGCAATGTGTGCGTATTGGCCAATAATTCAAAGATTCCAGTACCCAGAGTTGCAGAAACCTAGGCAGAAAAGAAGCTAGAGAGGGAGTTCACAGACGTGATGCGAGCTTTCAGAGAAGACTCATTGTCAGGGATCCGGTTTTGCATTGTGTTTACACACCAGTACAAAGTTTGTGTTTGTGGACGTTCTTAAGGCAAAGAGTGAAGCACTGGCAGCAGAAGCAGTTTGTTCTCAGTGTGGGGACGCCCAAGAAGCTGAGGCAAGACAATGCGAAGGAGTTTCTCTCAGAGCAGTTAAAGACATACTGCCTAGATGCAGGCATTCTACAAGAGAAGACCATACCAGAGACGCCACAACAGAATGGGTTAGCTGAGAGGTGCAACAGGACACTGCTGGAGAAGGCAACATGTTTGCTCATTGACTCAGGACTTCCCAAGATGATGTGGGGGAAGCAATTCGTCACGTAACAAGGACCAGGAAATTGGTTGTGAGACGAGGAGAAGAAAAATGCCCAGCAGAGCTGATGCGAGCTATAAAACCTAAGCTTTCAATAGGTAACTTATCTGTTTTTGGTTGAACAGTCTTCATCAGGAAGAGGGACAGAGACGTCAGCAAGCTTGTTTTCAAGGCATTGGAAGGAAAATTTGTGGATTACACTGAAAGAGTCAACGGATATCTGGTGTACGTTTCCAACACAAGCAAGGTTGTGGCAGATCGAGATGTGATCACAATGAGTCCGAAGTGGGCTCAATCCCTGACAACCTAGAGACACCCGACCTGCTAGATGAGGAATCACAGCAACTGAAGATCTGGCAAACAGATGATGGTCATCAAGACGATGGCGAAAAAGAGAAGCAGGTCACATATACTGCAAAAAAGGAGATGTGGCATAACGCCGAGAGCGTGAACACTAAAGAAACGGCACTGAGACGAGATGCCACGGATGTTGAGGGAGCAGCATTAGATGAAACGTCTAGCGGAACAAGAGGGAGTCTCAGTGATTCGGAGTCACTGGAAGACAGTGACACAGAGGTCTTCTCACAGTTACAGACAGGTGACTTCTTCGAAGAGAGACTGGAGTAAGTGGAACCATTTTGTTGTGAATGAGGGTGACTACGTGGAACACCAAACAGTCTAAGAAATAAAGCAAGGTGTCGATTGGGACCAACTAAACCGAGCATTGAAGGACGTGGTCAAAGCTCTCCAAGACAATTAGAATTGAAACCCAGTGACACCAGGCACAGACGTGGACGTCATACGGGGTAAAAGGTTATACAATTGAAATTGGGACCCCGTTGTTAAGTTGACAAATACAAAACGCGCAATGTAGCAAAGATCTTAAAACAAGTGGAAGGATTGGACGACTTTGAGACTTTTGCACCTACTTTTAAGCCAAAGGCATTCCGGTTTCTTTTTTAACCCTTCAGCGAAGCGAGGCCATGTGATGCATCAGTTTGATGACAAGACGGTTTACCTGCACTCACCAATAGAAGAAGAAGTGTATCTGGAACAGCCACAGGAGTTTGTAAAATAAGAATCAGATGGAGGGAAGTTAGTATGTCGGCTGGATAAATCAATTTATTGTTTGAAACAAGCTGCTACCAACTGATATAAGGAACTGGCAATTTTCTTACGAAGACAGGTGTTCACCAGAAGCAAGAACAATCATTGCTCGATCGCGAAAGCGGAAACAGGGTGTCACACCTTCATGTTGGTCTGGTTTGACGACATCATAATAGCATCAATAAGAATGACAGTGATCTGCGATGTAAAAAAAACACGCGAGGCAAATTTTCACATGAAAGACAGAGGGAAAATACACTTGTTTCTGGGTCTAAGTATCAAACGAGAAGAAGGCAAGGTCACAGTCAACCAAGAACGCTTCAAAGAAGCATTGCATGAGCGGTTTGGATCGATGCAAACACTCAAGAACTACAGCCAATTTGATTTTGAAACTCCGGACAGCACAGAACGGAGAAGAAGATGTGGATCAAAGGATTTACAGAGTCTTGGTTGAATCACTTCTATATCTGACCAAGCAGAATAGGCCAGACATCATGTTCACAGTCAACATTCTGTCCAGACACATGAACGTACCTACAAATCAACACTGGTTACGCGGAAAATGACTTCAGCGATATCTTCAAGGTTAAAGGGCTTAAAGCTTACTTACACAAAATATGCTATTTATGATTTAGTGGGGGAAAGTGATGCAGACTGGTCTGACGACGGGCTATTAATTCAAGCTCAACGGATTTGGCGCAGCACTCAGCTGGGGTGTCAAGAATCAGGCCACAGTCGCTTTTTTCATCAGAAGCAAAAAATCAGGGAATGGTAGCGGCAGCTCGAGAAGCATTCTATCTCAAACAACTTCTGGAAGATTTCATCATCCAACAGAAATATCCAATAGAAATTTGAGAGGACAGCCAGAAATGTATCAAATTGTCACAAAACCGAGTGATGGACGAGAGAAGCGAACTTTTTGAGAAAAAATTTAACTTCATTCGGAACAAGACGGCAGAAGGGATCATTTTGATTCATTAAGTTTCAACTGAGAAAAAAGCAGCCGCCATCTTTACGAAATTTTTACTCATATCGAAGGTAGAAACATTCAGAACTCTTTTTATGGGAACAGACATAATGCAATTAGCTCAAGTCTGAGAGGGGGTGTTAGAATATCGATCAAACTATAGTCTTCAACTTAGTGAGAGTTAATAGAAACAAAATTTAACTTACCAGAATACCAAGACAGGAGCTTTACCAAGACAGGAGAATAATTTAAGTCGCAAAATTTACATAAATGAATCGTGAAGAAATGGTGCTTAAAATCAATATTCGGTTAAAATTGGTGAATCTAGATAACTATTATTAGAGTGAGATTATTTGATGTAAAATCTTCCCAGCATGTATTGAATGATTATGATGCCACCGGAAATATGTTCAAATTCTTAGAAAAACGTATATGCATACCATCTATGGTATCCCCTGCAACTGATTTCTTTGAAATTTGCAGAAGGAAACCATGTTGGGTAACGTTTTTGACCACCACTGTAAATCAAAGGTGCCAAGTATAGTTTTGTATCTTTACTTTCTCGCACTGATAATGGGCATATATACAGCTGATTTTTAAGCCTTTTTCATACCCAAAATCAAAACACCATCTTGATCTAATAATCAGATCTCTCCTGTAAATCGCTTTTTTCTACTGTAAAATACCCTTTTCGATATTCTCTCATTTTTAGAAAATAATTTTTCTACTCAAATAAAAACAGTTTGTGTTGCGTTTGCGATAACTCATAACACAACACATAGAACGATTATAAAACGAAAATTTGTATGGACTTTTATGGACCATATATGGTCCGTTTTATGGTAAGTAAATTTGTTCAACCCGGGTAGTAAATTTGACAAGACTTGGTATTTCTTTTAGACTTATACGGTATTGAAGCTGGGCTTTAGTAAGTTTTCCAAGTTTCGTCAATCTGTCACCCATCTAGGGTTGGTTTGGTCTAGCCAATAATATCGTGAATTTATTCGGTCTAGTCAATAACTGTTTTGAGTCTTTTTGGTCTGACTCAAGAGGAGCTTTGGTCAAACCCTAGACCTTACGGGTTGCAGTCGTTGATTTCCCCCAGAAATGCGGTGAAATTCGGTGACAAAAAATATTTTTTGACCGCTTTTTTACATTTTTTTGCGTTGAATTAGATGAATCCCGGTGAATTATTTACTTTCACCGCGTTCTCAGTCTTCTTACAAAAAAAGAAGCTTCCTTAAACGCGTTCGAACCACTTACCTCTTGTCTGCCTTCAACTGCCTATTCCACTGCCCCGATTCTCACGTTCAGCGTTGGTATTTCTAGTGAATTTAAATCAGATTGAGTAAACGTTGGAAAGCAAATGCGAGGAAATTTTGTAAGAAATGCGTTGAATTTTGCGGTGAATATTTGCAGGAAACGCTGTGAATTATTTATCTTATACCGCATTCATCAACTTCAACGCGTTTCTAACTTTAATTTTCCACAAAAGTCGATGCTGTGAATTTTTGCAAAAAATGCGGTGAATTTCGTGGTGATTTTTTGTATTGACTGGGTGAAAGGTAGTGAAAGATTTGTTTTCACCGCGTTCACCGCAATCACCGCATTTCTGATTGTTAATGAGATATATGCTGAAAAGATATTATAAAAAATTAATTCGTCTCTGTTTTTGTGCTGATCTCTAAGAACATCAAGCAGTGCTTGATTTTCAAAGGGCCGAAAAAGGCCAAAGTCAACCTTTATGAGGCTCATTTTTTTCTAGATTTGATTTTAAAATTCATGACCTCAATTATAATTACCAATTGGTCCTCTAAGAACAGGCAGCAACCATGAGTAGCTAGCATTTCACGAAGTAAAATAAAAAGCGTCCTGAATCGGAACAGAAAACTAGGAAAATTAATTCAATCAATGTATCCGCGGAGCCGTTTCAATACGACGAAAACTCAACCGGCCATAAAATGCATAGCAATAGAAATGACTAGTAAAAAAATCTAGAATAGAAAAAAAGTCTAGTACAAAACAAAGAACAAAAATGTCGAAAATGTTAATGAGAGATCTTCGGTAAGTTCCACTTCAAGCTTAAGAAAGCATTGGAACTCTCGGTTTTGTATCATCGTTCTCATGAGTAGCAATTGTTTAGTAATTTTGATATTAAACGATAGAACGCCCTCGGTTTAGCGTAAGATATCTTTGGTATATTTGGTTTAAAACGTGGGAAACAATTGATATGATGGGTTTGAAATTAAAGTCAAGGATATAAATTTCCTAAAATGTAGAAAATTCTCGACACGTTTGATTTAAAAGTATGAAGTTGCAGGTGTTTGGTTTAAAATGTAGGAAATGGTCATTGGCCATCGTCTAAAATGAAGGAAGCTATGGACTTGATTGTTTTTGAAAACTGGGAAAACTCCGTATGTTCAATTAAAGACGTGGAAAATCTTCATTAGGTATATTTTATTGTTTGTTTTGAACAGAAAATTATAGGCGTTTGTGGTTTATGACGTAGAAAATGCCAGCAAGATTGGTTTTAAACCTATGAAATTCTCGATGTGTTCGGTTTATTACGTAGAATTTGTTCAATAGTTTTGGTTCAGAGCGTTGAAAAAACAGAAGATCATTCGGACGTTTCGTTAAAAACGTAAAAATATTTCGTTGTGTTTGCTTTAAATTGTCGGAATTTTTCGGTATGTTGGATTTATCACGCAAAGCAATACAGTAAGTTTGAGACAAAATATCAAATTGATCGGAATAATATTTAAACATCAGAAACGCATCGGTAAAAAAAAACATGAAAACTCGGCATGAATCGTTAAAAACCTCAGAAATCGTACAAGTTGTAAATCATCAGGAAAAAACTTAGGATTTTGTTTGCAGGACGGAGTTATTTGATTCCTTGTTAAACGTAAAGTATCATCAGCTTATTGTATATTTTCAAAATTGAAAATATCTAAATCGTTCACGTAGATATTAACCATAGAAACAAGTACTGTTTCCAGTAGAATCCACTGATATAACTCATTCCAGTCACATGTTGTGCCCTAAATCGTTACATTCTGGACTTGGCCTTTTAGAAAGCTTGACAAAATGTTGACTGATGAGGGCGAAAATCCCAAAGCGTTCAAGCTCTTCGAGTAAAAGTTTTTGATTTTCTCAATCAAAAACTGTTGCTAGATCTCGAAATATGAGAATGGTATATTCGTTTTCTATATAATTTTTTTCAAATACGTTCTGTCAAATAGACTGAAGCGTTAATTGTCCAATTAATGTTAAGGAATGCAGAATTCTTTATTTAGACTCTTTGACTCTAAGTAAACTAACTTTATGATTGGTACAATTTCTTAAGTACATCTGCAAGTGCGGGACGGATTGATATAAATCTAAAATTAGTTTGGTTTTCGATATCGCAGTTTGTACAAATTTTAACATTTTTGAGCTTGAGCTGATGAAGCTATTTTTCTTCGGCCAGTAAAGCATTAGATAAAGAGGTACATTGGCGGCGAAAGTTCAACAGATGCATCGTTTATAGTCTGAGCTGGTGGAATTGATGGCTCTAAAATCATAAATCAACTCAGACGTTTTAGAGAGAGAAAGAGAAAGAGAAATCATGCTGATTTTTTTACCCGGATAGATAACTTATTTTTGAGTGATCACAAATCGAAATCAGTATTCAGAATAGTAATGCGTTTGAAACGTTTACAAAGTGTGCTAACTGTTAATTCTGTTTTTATTCTTATTTGGTTTTTATTCTTATTTGGTTCGCAAAAATTTAAAGACTCAAATTCTATATATTTTTTGTGGCTCTTTCTCAACTAATCAAAAAAGTTTCAATTCAGATGATGAATATTGTTTTTGGAAAAAAATTTAAGAAAAACTTCCTGCCAATGATTCGATTTTTGCACGATTCGCAATAATTTTTTGCATGAGTCGTATTTTATATATTCAAAACTTCCAAAGCTGTGTTTTGCTTGTTTTTATTTCTATTTTGACATTGAACACCAACTTTTGGGTCGTTGAATAAAATTTCGTAGTATTTTTGAAATTTTGATTGCATTTGACGTATTTTTTTAGCATCGATAAACATAATCTGTGCAATAAGTGCAGAAAAAACAACACAGTTTAAAGATTCTTCTCATTTTAAAAATTGAATTATTTTGTACGAGAATTATCTCTTTTAAAATATTATATATGAATGCTGTTTTCCAATTAAAGTTTTTAGGCTCTAATTATTATAGTTGAACTAATTGATTGTTAGTTATCAATGATAATGAATAAATATAATGGAGAATTCTGTTTATGTTAAAAGAGTAGTTAATCAATTCAATTTTGATCTTATCAGTTGACTTGGTTAGGAGTGTTTTGATCCAAAACCTCATATCGTATGAGTTTAAATCATTTTCATTTTTTTCTTATTCACATCAAAAAATCAAGAACATAGTCGCTCATCAAAGTAAAAGGTTTGTTATCGGTAACCGCACTGTTAATGCTCAAAGTCAAAATATCAAAGAGAGTATCTTCTTGTGGTTTGTGGGGACAAAAAGCAATGTTTACTATAATGCTGTAATTAGACGAAATTCCAGCCTCCAACCAGCTTTCAAAGTCTTCTAATCTGTTTTTGAGATGAGATCTTTTTGTTCTACAGTACAAAATTTTTGTGGCATGACTAAGTGTTCACCAATCCCTTTGATGTTCGATCGATTTTCACTAAAACATAGTAAACTGGAAAGAATTGGAAAAGTTTTTGTATCTGAGTAGCCGTTAATACACTGTAAAACAATTTAATTCACCAGATCGTTCTGTTTTGGTTGTTTCCTTATCAAATTTTGAGCGTTTAAAGAGACTAGAAAGTAAACTTAAGAAAGGAAGCTGAAAACTAAAGTTGCAAAATTTGCAAAATCAGGTCCGAAACATACTTTCAATTTTTTTTACATGTTAGAAATTTATAAACCAATCATTATTGACTTCTTACACAATTACTAATTCACCTTATCTGTCATTTTTTTCAGCATTCGTCACTACTATTCAAGGTCAAGCCAAAATTTCAAAATATTATTTGTTTTTCAAGTTTTTTTCAATTATTGCAACAGGTTTTTTAATGAATCTGTCAAAATTTTTCCGGAAATTCTTCATTTTTTCTTTACTTCAGAATCTAGAGACACAATTGCTGTCAGGTTCAACAACAACAATAACATGGACAAGTACATGGACACTGGCGCAACTGTCTATCGTGAAAAAGGGACAAATTCAAGCAAAATTTTCGATTTTGATGAACTTTCCGATCTTTCTGATATCCACGAGTTGGAAATTAAGTTTTACGATCCTTCTAAGATGTTTGATGCCTGGTCTCTAGATAGAGTTTGGATTCAAACTGGAACTGAAACCAGAGCGTACGATTGCTATTGCTGGCTCACTGAGGAATGCCATAGTGTAAAATTTTACGGACCTGGATGCGATTACGATGATATTGTGACCTTCTAAACACCTTTGGGCTAATTAAACTCCCCAATTTTAGTTTTCAATTTGGGATGTTAATTTGATAAATATAATTGTAAAGTTGCTAGTCTTATAGTCAAATTCTTAACAAGACCAAAAGCGCTCTAATAAGTTAACTTCCTGGTTTGTAATTTCGGAATAGATTTGACCTCTTCGGTGCTAGGAACGAGTTGACTTTAATTAAGAAAGTTTGTTGAAAATGTCGAATATTGCTGCAAAATACCTCGCCAAAATTGAATGGGTATCTTCAAATCAGTTCTCCATCAAATTTTGATGGATTCCAGAATCTTGCTTCATAACCATTCTTTCTGCAAGATTCTTAAAAGATAACTGTCGGAATCATACTAGCCAAGAAATTTTTAACGCTAATCTTCCAAGGTTGCCAGTTTTGTTTACCAGTGTTATAAGAAATAGCAAGGTACCGACTGAAGATGCAACGATAAATAGTTTTTGTGGAAATTTTACTTTGATAGCTGTTCTTAAATTGAGAACTGCTTTTAGTAAAAAAAGAATTGAAACAGCAGGTTGCACTTTTTAGACGGTAGTAGAAATTAATTTCAATTTAAAATATCAGAACAATTAAAACTTTTGCAATGAAAACTGACCGGAAAATAATTGTTCAGACAATCAAAAAAATTCGCCAATCAAGTCACAGCCTAACCGGAACCATTGATTTTGTTTTCAAAGTTTAGCCATTTTTGGCATGGGTTCCTATATAACCAATTTTCTGGCAAATATTGCAAATTAACCAGTTTCCTGAAAACTTCAATAATAACTATTTTATGCCAGAATTTGCCATAATCTTGCAAAATAACCAACAGCTCTTGACTGGGAGTCATCTGTGAAACAGTTTATGAACCTCTGGTTGGTGATTAGTCTTTTTTTCAGCCAGTTTCTAAAATTCTTAATCAATTTTAAGTTTTGGAACACATACAGAAAACAAAATTTTCGAAGAAAAATTAACCTTAAAAACTTGACCAGAACTGTTTAGGTGTTATCCGATTTAACCTTATATCGACAGATGTCGTGACCTCAAATAACCGTGATTAAAATTTTTACAGCAAACTCTTTTGATGTTCGTTTCTAAAAGTTAGCGAGATTAAACCAATGTTAATGCTCACTATAGTATCGAAAACCATAGCCAGGAAATATTGCATTTTCCCGTTTTAGTTGGAACACTGAATATTTTCTTTATAAATTTAATGTTTTGCACGTTTTGAAGAACAACAATGGTTCGATTTTTAATTGTGCCATACTTGAGCTTCAATAGTTTAAATCAATACCAACTTTCAATCGAAACATATACGTGGCATTTTACGACCTGACTACGTTTTTCAGAGTTTAAACAACCTTGGGATATGGTATTTGGGAAATGAAATCCGTAAAAGCTGTCCTTTTTGTACAACAATTTATTTTTTTATATATTAAAAAAAAGAATTGGTTCCCCTTTAATCGCCTGTTCCTACAAGAAAACTCGCCAGTCTTACCTTTGACCTTTAAGTTTTCAAACTCCAAACTGAAACTCCAATTTTATTAGAACAGGCACTCCGTTTTTCTCTGTTGCAATTGTAGCAACCCAACTGATGTGTGACCTAATGTCATCTACCGCTAATGAAATAGATTTTAGAGGACTCAAAACTACCATCTTCAAACTTGCGAACAACCATGCTAACGTTTCACCCAAATTCTCTTGTAATAGCGAAATTGTTAGCTTGATTGTGAACAATATATATATATATATATATATATATATATATATATATACCACAAATCGGGCTTTTACACAATTAAGAAAGAAAAGGGTTCCCAACAAAAAAAAGATATGCACTGGTTCTGATATGAAAAATGTATTTCAGTGAGATATGGATATTGTGAAGGTGATCGTTGCTGTAAACATTTTGCTAATAACAGTCGAATGCAAGACGTTGCGAATCAAGTTTGAGACGGCTTTTCATCGGGACGCAGGTATTAAATTTACATTCGATTCAAATTATTTTGTTCACAATATTGCTCAGTGAAAAGAAAACAAGATCAAGCTATCTTTCTGCCAAAAGTTTAATTGTCTTAACAAAAACCCCATTAATAGTCTTGACACGTTTTGATGAGATCTTGGTAAATTGCACATGAAACGCATGTCAAGAACATGAAAATTGAGGCGATAACTTCGCTTTTTCTTGTCTGAAGATTAAGCAAGACAATTTTTCTATTTCAGTTTTATTCGCTGTTTGGTTGCCCTGTTGCCCTCCAAATAATTTAAAACCCGGGTCGAGGAGTCCACCCGTATTCCACCGTTATTAAGCGCGAATAAGGGTGTAAAGCAATTTCCACTCTATGGAAAAGAGTGGAAGAGATCAAGTTCTACTTTAAAGCACAGCTTGATGAATTGCAATGATTGAGGAAATTTTAACCTGTAAGATCTGACAAAATTTTAGCAGAACTGTCTCATTAGAGTTTATCAGTTAATGCATTGCCTAACTAATAAGACCCTTTATCTACCCCTGGATCTTTTCAACAATTTGTTCACCTTTGGTACCCAGTAAGGGAGTCCATCTCCCCTTTACTGTGCCATACTTTTTGACATATTACTAACTCAAAAGTTTAAACAGCCTAGGTGATAAAACTTTAATAATAAATGATAAATTTTTTTACCGAAAACCAAATATTTCAATCTTAAAAACATATTTTTGACTTTTTTGATTGCCTTCGGTATTAAAAGAACGGTTACAGCATTTAAAGGTGCGTATTCATTTCATCGTATCAATCATGTGGCAAAAAATAAACGTTTTATGTTATTTTTTATGGGATTTTTCTATGGTGTTTTTCCTTCTACTGCTTTGTTTACTTAATGAGACCTAAGTGAGTGTGGCTTGCAAAGCGTCAATAAGTGACAAGGAGGCAAAGACTCTAGTCGAGAAAAAAAGTTTATCTTGTAAGATTTTACAAGATTCTGACAGAATATTACAAGACGATGCATCGTCTTACAAGAGTTTCTTCCAAAATCTTACAAGATCTTAGAAGATAAACTTTTTTCTTAAAAGAATCTTACAAGATAAACTTTTTCTTGCAAGAATCTTGCAAGATAAACTTTTTCTTGCAAGATCTTGTAAGATAAACTTTTTTGCAAGAATCTTGTAAGATCTTACAAGATAAACTTTTGGCCTCGACTAGGGGAGGTATAAGGTCAGAAAATTGGTTAAATCTAATCTCGGCTGACGTAACACAGGTGTCAATATTTAAACCCGACTAAAAGTTCTCAAAAGTCATCGCCTTCGTATTTATTTCAAGAAAGTTCATGAAAACAACTTAAAAAAAGTTCGCAGCAGAAAATTTCAAAGCAATGGTTATTCTTTTTAATGCTTATTCACACGAAAAATTGTGTAATTATTCTTGTAAAACCAGACGAGGCGCATATGCCTCATGAAAAGTTTTGTGATTATTCATCACGAGGAAAAACAACCTGTGATTTTACGCGAGAGAGCGTTTTAGTTTATATAAGTACCTGAATACTGTTATCTGATTGGCCAGAATCAATAATATTCTTCTTATGTTTTATGTCCGAGAATTTTGATTAATATGGGAATGACACGATTCACAGGGCATAATGGAAACCATTTTTGAATGTAAACTCCGATAATCTAAAATTTGCAATTCCAAGAGTTGCAACAACATGTTTTGGACCGTAATCTGTACAGTCAAGACTTTTACAAAAACACCTTAATGTTATTACGTTTCAGTATTAGTTTATGGCTATTACTATTTAATTGTCATTCCTTGGCGTTGAGCATACTATAATAATACTGTACGGTCCCGAATAAAATGCACACAAAAATGTTGTTTAATATTCAAATTACCCAGCGTGCCCTTTTCAAGTGATAAATTGTCAGTAACATCATAAAATATTTTAAAAACATGAACAGTTTCTACTTTGGAAAAATTTATAAGTGTGTTTCAGGCACAGCTCGCAAAATACAAATCCGTTTCAATGACGCCAAAAACCTCAACGGTGAGCCGGAAGAAGAGCCCATTTTTAACCCTCGAATTTATCCCGGAACAAATATGACATTTTACATCAATCCGACATCTATAAAACCCGAAGATTCGGTCAAAAAAATTACCATTAGCTTTATCAGGACCACTTTCGTCATAACTGACAACTGGCGCCTGTCCAGAGTTTGGATAGAAGACTATTGGAAGCAGGAATCAGTGTTTTTTGAATGTTTCTGCGAGGTACTGGATAAGGTCACGCCAGAATTAATCAACAGTTGTGATGGCAATGCTTAACTTCAATAATAAACTAAATATTTAGCTCAAGTTTTTGAGAATGCAAAAAAGAATGAACGTTAATTTGGTTTTGGGTATTCAACGAAAAATTAGAAATAATGAAGGATCTCTAAAAAAAACTGCAACATCAATTTCATTGTGTCTTTGAAATGTGACTCCTGAATAATTACAGGGTGCAAATTCATATATGATGTCATTTAGATCATAACGTACCTCCTGGTACGACCTCTGCCTTGAAACAAGGAATTCAAATTTATTTCTTACTTGAAACCCTAGTTCAAAAATAATGCCAAATTTGCAAATATTTGCAAATTTTTGCCCAATAATGCCAAATTTGTAAAAATTTGCAAACTATTTCTTTACAAGGTCAAATTTGCAAAATTTTGCAAGTTAATGTTAAGTTTGCAAAAAATTGCAAACGATGGGCCGAGTTTGTTCCGGTCGAGCTCTGCTTAATTTATAAATGTGGGTTATTTTTCTAACCATTTCTCAAAGATTGTTTAGTTTAATTGAAAAATGTTCAAAGGACACCTTGTAAACGATTTGTGTGGTAAAATCACCCTACAAGGCCAACTGCGAACTATAAGAGACACAAATATTCAGACCTGTTTGCAAATATTTGCAAAATTAATGCATTATTTTACAAAATTTGCAAATTTCTTTATAAATAATTGCAAATTTGACATTAAGTTAACACTAGGGTAGTTTTCAATGTGTCATAACACGTGAAAAGTTCCTAAATGTGCATTGATGAAGAACAATGTGATGATTCACAAAAAAATTGATTGATTGGGGAGGAATTTAACCTAGAGGCTCCATGACAAGATAAAACTGTTAAAAGTAAAAACAAAATGGCGTAGTAGTAGATGAAGCCAAACGAGGGAGGATTCATGAAGAAAAGTGCCTATTAGGCTGTGTTTTTTTTACCAGAATCAAATGCATATACAAATTTCTTTCGAAAACAAAATTTATCAGATTTACTGAGTCAGATGAAAGGTACGGCAGCAATGAGGGTTTGTCTCTTCAACTTTTCGGAAAAGCAATCACTGCTTATGAAAGGTTATGAATTAAATCGAGGTTGTCGTCAGTCACTTGCATCGGGTGATGGAAAATCACGAAATGTATGTTTGGCACCAAGAGCTTTTTTGTTTCACAGTTTTATTTCATGTAACAACGCATTATTGACAAACTCGTCTCAATTGAAATTATTTACCAGTACAACTTAAACTACTAAATGCGAAGAAAATAATTCAAGTTTGGAAAACAAAATAAACAATGATTGATAGATGCTTAGATTCATTCACAATCACAACAAAAATGTTAAACATATTAAATGACTTTATCTGTTTTACATACTCTATGGTTAGACTTTAGCAGCTATAAAATAAAAATAAACGAATTTAATTAGAGCCCCAGAAACGAAGAATAGACGCCCTTATGTTTTTCTAACTCCAATAAACAAAATTTTCAAATAACATCGTGTTACTTGGATTTGGACATACATAAATTGAAGTGAAAGATGCCATCATGGAAAAAGACTTTAGGGCTGAAAAAATGTGTTACAAAATTTGAAAAAAACAACAAAAGCTAGCGCAATAGTGTCATACAAGCAAACTTGTACAATTGCAGTTAACTAGGATTTAAGTTGTAATAAAAGTGATAAGCAACTGAACAGACAAAATGTCCTCGCTACACTTAAAAGAGTGATAACGTTCTGTGTTTGAGAGCGGAAAAAGGCAGTGGTGAATATTTCATGACTTCAGTGCTAAAAACAAATAAAAGATCCATGCATGCTCTGATTTGCTCAGATAATGGTACGAATTTCAAGGAGCAGGGAAAGAGCATCATGAGACCAATGAAAAATGAAGATGAATGAAAATCACCAATTAGTTTACGCATAAAGGTTTCAGGTGGAGTTTGAAATCGACCAGTGCCCAACACCAAGGAGCCATCTCTTAGCATTTTTGTCCTACCTTGAAAACAGCGAGAACTGAACACGCCATCTTCCACGGTCGGTACATCCTCGTTACATGCAATCTCCCTCAGTCGTTTTGCAACACTCCAATTTGTCATTACGAATACGCCTTGAACGCATTCTTCTAACGCCACTAAGTGCCGACAGGTCCCACCTAGGTACAATAACACCTAATCAATTTCTACTCGGTAATTAATCACCCGAAATTCCTTCTATCGTTGGCGTTGGCGAATTTCATCCTCGTAAGTGATTTTTTCGCGCGCAGTCTTTTGACATTGAAATTTGGTCACGTTGGTTTGAGCAGTATGTACCAGCTCTGAATTGTAGATCTAGAAATGGCCGATGCCTGCCACGCATCTTATATAAATCGGTGACTTAGTTTGGGTCGTCGAAGAAATCAACCCTTAATGTAAGTGTTCCACTGCTTGGATTGAAGAACTCTGGTACGAATCCGACAGCATCGCACGTTCCACTGTCGTACGTACGTCGTCCGTATCGCTCGGCCACCAGCTTATTGACCTCGCCCAGTTCTCTCAACATCTTGCTGGCCTGAGGATGCTACCGAGTAAATGCAAATGTCAAGAATGATATACATCTTTAGATGGAAAATTGCTCTAGGTCTTGCAGGAGAATGTTTGCTAAATTTTTTTGTTCCGAATGCAAAAGTAAAAGTTTGTTAAAAGTTAAAACAAAACGTTGTAATACTAGATGAAACCAAACGAGGGAGGACTCATGAAGAAAAGTGGTTATTAGGCCTTGTTTTTTTTACCAGAGTCGAATGCGTATACAAATTTTGTTCCAAAACAGAATTTATCAGATTTACTAGAGCCAGACGAAAAGTACAGCAGCAATGAGGGTTGGTTTCATCAATTTTTCGAAAATGCAATGAATGCTTATGAAAATTAAGAAATAAATCCTGATTGTCGTCAGTCAGCTGCATTGGATGAAGAAAAATCACGAAATGTATATTTGGCCGCAAGAGCTTTTTTGTTTCACAGTTCTCTTTCATGTAACAACACATTATTGACAAACTCGTCTCAATTGAATTTATTTACCAGTACTACTAAAACTACTAAAAGCAAAGAAAATAATTCAAGTTTGGAAAACAAAACAAACAATGATTGATAGATGCTTAGATTCATTCAGAATCACAGCAAAAATGTTAAACATATTAAATGACTTTATCTGTTTTACATACTCTATGGTTAGACTTTAGCAGCTATAAAATAAAAATAAACGAATTTAATTAGAGCCCCAGAAACGAAGAATAGACGCCCTTATGTTTTTCTAACTCCAATAAACAAAATTTTCAAATAACATCGTGTTACTTGGATTTGGACATACATAAATTGAAGTGAAAGATGCCATCATGGAAAAAGACTTTAGGGCTGAAAAAATGTGTTACAAAATTTAAAAAAAAACAACAAAAGCTAGCGCAATAGTGTCATACAAGCAAACTTGTACAATTGCAGTTAACTAGGATTTAAGTTGTAATAAAAGTGATAAGCAACTGAACAGACAAAATGTCCTCGCTACACTTAAAAGAGTGATAACGTTCTGTGTTTGAGAGCGGAAAAAGGCAGTGGTGAATATTTCATGACTTCAGAGCTGAAAAGAAATAAAAGATCCCTGGATGCTCTGATTTGCTCAGATAATGGTACGAATTTCAAGGAGCAGGGAAAGAGCATCAGGAGACCAATGAAAAATGAAGATGAACAAAAATCACCAATTAGTTTACGCATAAAGGCTTCAGGTGGAGGTTGAAATCGACCAGTGCCCAACACCAAGGAGCCATCTCTTAGCACTTTCGTCATACCTTGAAAACAGCGAGCACTGCACATGCCATCTTCCACGGTCGGTACATCCTCGTTACATGCCATCTCACTCAGTTGGTTTGCAACACTCCAATTTGTCATGACGAATACGCCTTGAACGCATTCTGCTAACGCCACTAAGTGCCGACAGGTCCCACCTAGGTACAATAACACCTAGTCATTTTCTACTCGGTAATTAATCACACGAAATTCCTTCTATCGTTGGCGTTTGCGAATTTTATCCTTGTAAGCGATATTTTCGGGCGCCGTCTTTTGACATTGAAGTTTTGGTCACGTTGGTTTGAGCAGTATATAGCAGCTCTGAAACGTAGATCACCAAAGGGCTGAGGCCTGCCACTCATCTTATATAAATCGGTGACTTAGTTTAGGTCGTCAAAGAAATCCACCCTTAATGTAAGTGTTATATTGCTTGGATTGAAGAACTCTGGTACAAATCTGACAGCATCGCACGCTCCACTGTCGTACGTACGTCGTCCGTATCGCTCGGCCGCCAGCTCTTCGACCTCGCCCAGTTCTCTCAACATCTTCCTGGCCTGAGGATGCTACCGGGTAAATGTAAATGTCAAGAATGATATACATCTTTAGATGGAAAATTGCTCTAAGTCTTGCAGGAAAATGTTTGCTTAACTTTTTTGTTCCGAATGCGTCATATGTTTCATTTCTGAGAAAAATCCAAAGCAGATTTCTTACTAAATAACTAACTTTATCATATGGCTCAAAACCGTTCTCTTTGTTTATTTTTTTTTCGATTTTGAGAGCATGATAGATTTGCCCTCGACCTTAAAATAAGACCCGCCAAAAATATTGCTAGATTTGCCGTTTTGATGTCGTTTGCTTTTCTCTTAACGTGTCCAAAACACAATGCTCTTTTCTATACAAAAAAGAAACATTCGTTCGAGTTGAACTACGAAAAATTTCTTTGTCAACTATACTTCCTCGACATTCAGGACCTTGTGAAACTTTTGCAGTAAGAAGAAGACTCTGATCAAGAATGATTGATTATTGTGATGAAACTGAGCATGCATTCATTTTTAGACGATTAGTTGAATAACACACACCAAAAACATTTGAACTAAATTATGGGCAGGATTAAATTAAATTTTTGTTTTTGTAAATGAATTAAAATTAATTGAACTTTTAAATTCGTCGTTAAATTTTCAAAATATGCCCTTCCCCAGGTATCATCAATGTCCGAGCTCAACATTTTGAATTATGTCCCTGCTCTTTTTTACATGTCAGGAAGCTAATTTTGTATTTTCATTTCCAGTATTCATAGTTCTCAATAGCTTGATTGGTTATCCCTCTCTGTGGCTTACACATGCAGTGCCAGCCATCATATTTCAAATCGCATTAAGGCAGGAAAAAAAAATTTTATATGCCAACCTTTAATGGGAAGAAAACTGAGCTCTAATACCAGAATTGTGTAGCTGGTACAAGTTAGCAGCAATTTTTTGGATATTTGGCGATAATCAAATCAGAGTCTACCGTGATTTTTATATTAAATGCAGCTGTTAAAGTGTAACGGAATTTAGATAACAGACAACACAAAAGCTCTTCTGTAATCTTTTGATAACTGTATTGAAGTTCAAAAACTACAAGAGGATTGAACACACAGAGGTAACAAATTTTTTTATTTCGGTTTTGTTTCATATTGACCGAAATTAAAAAGTGTCTGATCTTTTTTCTTCTACCATCTAAAATCTAACACCGATAAAAGATGGTCACAACCCTGCAGTGGTTATCAATTCCTGAATTGATGGAACCACTTGCGCTTTCGTATAGAGTTTAAATCCTAAAAGTTTTTTTTTAAGCTACTGCATAACTTGTAAGTTCTCTTCAAGTTTTTATCATGATCCTATAAATTATAAGACAGTGCTTTAAATTTTCAATTTTCGATCCGATGATACAAAAAAGCCAAATCTTATCCAATTTTTCTAGATAAATGAATTAACTTATAAAGTTACTTAAGAATATAATAAGATCTTATGAGATATGCAATGTTGATTAAAAGGGGAACATTGTCTGCATGATTATGAGCTGTATATTGAAAAAGCTAAACATCATCGTCTACGTCCCGACCAGTCGTTGGGTGGTAAAGATCTTAGTAAAGTTTGCCATGTTTCTCGATAAAAAGTGCAGATTACTTTATTAAAGATAGTTTTTGAAATTTCGGATATCTAAATAGGCAAGACAAAAAAATGGTTAGCTGTCCTTTTGAAAACTGTTTCGACTCTATCTTAAAAGGGGGAACTATACGCTCAACTGGGATTTTTGTTCAGTCAATCTTGGCCAATCGATATATTCATCATATAGAGTTGTGAGTGGTATCATTAGAATTTCCGTCATGCGTAGAGTACCTAGATAAAATAGTTTCCAAGGTGATACTGAAGGTGAACATGTGAATTATGTTCTTTGCTCTTATTCACAATTGTGGTAATTTTTGCTCAAATTATGATTAATTTTACTGAAAAAAAAAACGTTAAAATTGTTTATGAAATTGTTATTGATGATATGATTCAGGAGAGCGGAGGGGTTGCCGAACTTATGATCCGCCTTTTTGGATAGACTTTTCTAATAATTTTTAAACTTCAGCTATATCAGTTTTCTTACATTGTTTGTGATTTTTTTGTCTCTGTGTCTTGATATTCTGTACTTTTATAACTTATCCTCACTAATGGTTCTCATTTTCCCCCACTTATTTTCACTAACACTTCCGTCCTAAGATTTAAATGAGAATCGATTTAGTTTTTTTAAGACTAAAAGCTGTTGGTTTTTATGACTTTTGAAATCATTTCAAGTAATTGTTTTCAGAGAATTCCAATGTTTTTTAAACATGATATCCTTTTTCTTCTTTTTGCTGACTTCTGTCGGCTTTTTGCCAACCTCAAGTCAAACATGTGGATGAGTGGTGTGGAGCCTTGTGCTTGAATACACATTAACGGGGCGCTCAATTGTGATTTTTTGTTGCAGTTTTTATCAATACTGAATTTAGAACAAAAAAAACAAAGGCGTTAGCAGTTTAATTCAAATTGTACACATTTACTCAGCTGTTTTTCTGTCTGTTTGTGTATGACGTGTTTTTTTTCGTTCGTTTGTAAAGAGTTACAATTACAACTATACTCGTGAAACCACTTCTCAAAAGTTATAATTTGGTCATCAATTAATCCAATACTTTTTTCACTGTTTTCGTTTTATGAAATTATTTGTTTGCGTTCAAGTTTCGGCCGGTGAGAATTTTTTTGCCGTTCTGTTACAAATTTTGGTATGCATATATGTTGCAATGAATGCAGTGTGCCACTATCGTTTTTAGTTGACGAGCAAAGTGGCTGTTTATTGTTCAGAGTAAAAGTCAATTGTGTTTCATCACATGCAAATATATCATTTTTTATTATTTTGATTCAATCTTCCAGTCCGTTGAAAATACATTTGCATTGCTGTTTTTTAAAATTAGCACTGCTTGGTAGCTTAAAAGATGTAAATTAGCAATTCTTACCTATCATTTGATCAAAAATCACGCAACTATTGAGCTAACAAATGAAATCAATCAGTAGAAGTTTTGGCCAAAAAACATTTAGTTTAAGCAAGGATTGAATTTTTCTATAGAAATTCTGCGCATTGTTCTTGATTTTATGCAGTTTTTCTTTGAATTTATCTTTCTAGTATGACAAAAACTTTTTAGTTTGTCAGCGTGAAAAACAAGAGTTGCGATTTAAATTTGATTTTAATTATT
>NC_134477.1:6048659-6057413 GCF_964194025.1 Convolutriloba macropyga
TTATTGCACTGTGATTATACCGATATAAAGACCATGCTAAGACCTTAGTTATTTCGCATGTCGTACAAAAATTGATGACGCTCGAGCTACACGTGAGTTTCACCCAATGATAGTTCAACATTCCCAAGGCCCAATTAGTACAATTTAGATTTTTTATACAAGCAGAATGTGTTTTTAGTTGGCATTGGAGTATAAGAATCATGACACGTTAAGGTTTTTTAAAGTCAATCTAAAATTTTGATTCAAATTTGCTTGAGCCATGAAATGTTAGTGAAATCCTTATTGTTCCGACCCCTCTCTGAGGAAGGAGGAACTATATACTCAAATGGGTTTTTTTTGTTCAGTCAATTCGATCGATATATTCATCGTAGAGAGTTGAGACTGGTATCATTAGAAAGCTCGTCCAGCGTAGAATATGGAATTAAAAAGATTTTTTTAATTTTCGTTTTTTAAAGGGAGTTATCGAGGTTTAAAGTTTTGTGAATATTAGACGTAATTCACCAGTTTTTTTTTCACATTTTGACCAAAATTTCGTCAATTTTGACCAAATTTTCGTCAATTTTGCTAAAATATGTTAACATTGTTAACTGTAGTATCATATATTGTATCAATAAAGACAGAGGAGGGTTGCTGAACTGTTGGATCCGAGTTTTTTTTGCTCAAATTTATGCCAAATTTTTTTCAAAATTCAGACTTTTTTCGTCAAAAATTGGTTTTTTAGACCACTTGCTTTAAATTTGCTGTAAGTAGACAACTTTAAACTGCGGCCATATATGTCTAAAGCTCAAAAAAGCTAGTTGTACTCCCGCTGGCTTTAAGAATCTTCTGAAATTATATTTTTGCCATTTTTTTCGAATTTAAACTCGTTAATTATACAAAATGCATTATTTATTTTTGACAAACCGAAAAATTTTGTATAGAATTAATCTATTTCGCAACCATTTCAACAATTAACCACTTTCCTAGACGTGCACCATAATGTTGATCTCACCATAAACCCTTACAGTAACAGTAAAAAAACTAGGTTTTATTTAGGCAGAGCAATTTTTTTCTGAATATTTCGGCTTTTGTAGTTTTTCAGTTTTTCTATGTTAGTCTTCCGTTTAACCTGCTGGATATAGACACCTAAAACTGCATACGAATCCTTCGTGAGCTCAGAATAAGAGCTAAATGTGCTCTCACTGGCTTTAAGAGCTTCTGGAACTATAATGTTGCCAGTTTTTGCAAATATAAACTCAATAATTATTAAAAATGCATTATTTATGTTTGATATAGTAGAAAATTTTGGTTAAAACTGATATATTGAACAAGTACTTGTTTTCCTTGACGCGCAGCAAAATCTGGGCTGATCTTCATCTCAACATGGATCCGTACGATAAACATTTTTTAGATTTTATTGGGGCGCCACCTTTTTTTCAAAAAATTTCCGCTATTTAAATGTTTTTTACGTAAATTACGGACAAGAATTTCGAATCAGGGCTTTTAATGACAGATAATGTTTACTATAAACGAGATCCAGCGAGATTATATTTTGGTTTTAGAATTAAGCTCATGGTTTTTATGGCTCTGACCAATTGTTTTTGTAAAAACTTTATGGACTTCTTGCGTTTTGTTTTCTTTTCTTATGATTTTAGCAGCCCAATAGCTCATTGTCCCCAATCAAACATCCAGTGGACTTTCAGATGGTATAAGAGAACCTAGATATTTTTTTCAGTTGTTATCTAATGTTTGTTATGACTTTGAATATATATATTTTTTTGAGAAAATATCGGTGATTATTTGAACAAGCCACTATTTTTTTCTTTTTTCTCTAAACTTCGGAGGGAGTCTCAGTAAAAACAGACAGAAATCCACTTCCTTATATTTTTACATTGCTGTCAGTAAGGATTTTATATTAAACTAAAGGTTTTTTGGTACTATGCGTTTTCAATTTTTCTTTTTTTTTTATCATATTTGCATATTTTTTGAGTTCATTTTGTTTCCGTGTCAAATTATCACATTATTGACAAGTCCAATTAAAAGAAGGGATCCTGGGGAAGTTGCACAAAATTGGCAAAGGCGTATCTGGATAGGCGTAAGTTAATTGTTTTTGTTGAATTGTTTATGCTTTTCTGGCTGATAAACAATTATCTCGCAAAACTTTGTGGTTTTTTTGATTTTGTCTAAGTTTGTCTTTATTTTCGTTGTTGTACACCATATACTCGATAACAATAGATCTTAATTGTTTCCCTAAGACGTATAACTCAACATAATAAAAGATTTTAGTCTGTAGCTGTTTGTTTTAATGACTTTCAAATTAAATTTTAAAAAAAGATTAATTTAAATATAAATTTAAAGATTTTTTCAATCTGTCTCTTTTTTGCTTTTATTTTTGTCAATATGTAACTAAATCTCACTCATTAGTAGTCTCAATTAATTTTGTTGATTCAAACATTTTTATCGCGCTTGTTAATACGTTGTGACGGAATTTTTTTTTTGGGTTTTCGTTAATTTTTTTGGGTTTTCGTTGTCATGTCTGAGTAGTCATTTTATGAAAAAGACTCGTGAATGTTAAGATGAAAGGCAAATGATGATTTGCAAGCAACATGTTATAATTATAGTGCCATGAACAGTGTCATGTCGTAAAATTGTTTGAAGTTTTGTCTTCTTTATGAGTTTGTTTTTTTGTGTGCTCGTGACTTAGTCTCATTTTTAACAGGCCCAAATGGCTTCCTGAGATGTTGAAACTAAATCCATCTTTCGTTGTTGTAATCTTGTCTGTTGTGATTTTTGAAAATATTTGTTATCAAAAATAAGTCTGGGCTTTTGAGCTTCGTATTTTTTAAAGTTTTTCGCTCGATTTCTAGCTCAGTCTCTGTCAACACAGGTCACAACCCGCTTAAAGTGAGCTAACAATTATAACGGATTTAGCTTCAAACATTTTTTTCTTGGCTTTGTTACTACCGTTACTACGAGATTCCGTAAAATGTTAGATTTTTATATATTTGTACTTTTCAAAGGATTTTTGGTTTCTTTTTAAATTATAACAATAATTGTTGATCCCATTGGCTTTAAAATTTCGCGCAATCAAACATTGGATAATGACTAGTCTCAATTGCCTTCTATGTAGATATAAATTAACATTTTAGTGGTTTCAGTTGATATCTAATGACATTAATAACTGAAAATAATTATTTTCAAAAACGGAAAATTAATTTTGAACATCGCACCTATTTGCTCTTTGTGTTGACGTGTTAACCGGCCGCATTTGGGCAGGTTCTATATTTCTTCTAATGAAGTATAGTTTAAATGTGTTTGATGTTTATCTGATTCGAGTTTTAGTTTTGTTATTTTTAATTTTAGATTTGGTTATTATTTTTATCATAGATTTTATTAGAGTGTTGGTCGTAAAAAATGTTGGTTATTTGAGTTTTATTTTTGTCTTTCCCAGTACTCCTCTTATCAATAATTTCCATCAGCCCTCTAGCGTGGCATCGTATTTCATTGGTTGTTTATTGGACGATTTGTATGTTTTTGAAAGTTTTCTATCTCTTCATCATTTGGTAGCCAATTTAGTCAAGAATGTGGATGAGCGGGGTCGGAACATTATGTGCGTACGCACATTACCGAGCCTCCTTGTTCTGTATTATAATCTGATTGACATATGCCTCGGTAATGGGACATCAGAAAAGCGCTCGAAGCGCTATTGTGTGCTGTGGACACCCAACCCGGCGATTTAACATTCCATTGCAAACACTAGACTATTTAGAACGAAAATGGTGCAAGTTTACCGCGCTTGAAACGCTGCTCTGTAGATTACGAGAGTGTTGCGTAATCAGTAATGGTTAAGTGACTCTGCTTGAAGTCACTGAGAACTTCTGGCGTTTATTGAGAACCGGGAAGCAGCTCGAGATATTAAGTCAGAATTTCAAAAGTCAACGAAAGTCAACGAAATTTAACTTCTGGCTAAGTAGCAACTTCTGGCATTTCGACTTCTGGCACTGCAGACTTTCGGCATTTTAAAATGTGCACGTGAGTGTTTTAAGCTCCAATACGTTATCAGTATATTTTCCTGCCGGCACGAAATAGCGCATTTCAACTGATTTAAACTTGAAGTTCTTTACGGGTTTCGTCTGACAACACTTTAGACCTGTTGACTTAAGAAAAAACTCCATGATATGTTACGGCTGAATCCGTCACGTGAAAAAAACGAATGAGAAAACCCTGAACCCGTAACCTCAGTTGAGGCGCTAGACGAAAGTGACCTACGATCAGCAGGTCGCACACGACCGGTTTCCAGAACAAAATTGCTGGGTCTGGAATTTTGTTCGGGCACATGAAAGTCTGTACAATGGTCCGATTTTGGCCTGATCAAAAGTCCTTTCAGTCTGGGACGGTCTGGCCAGAGGTTATTTCCCTCCACTATTTCCCTCCCACAAAGACCACTTTCGACCGCACCAAATCATGATCAGAGCTCATTTCTAGGGTACAGTGGTTTCATCAGATTGGATTTTGAGCGCAAGTCTTATTTAGGATGATGATTTAATAATAGAGCTAAAAATTATTTGAGATTTGAGATTTTCCTTTATTCTCTGGTGGTGATATTCTCCTCCTTTCTTATCCGAGCGACAAATTTGTTACCGTAGAGTTACATGCAAACAACTATAGGAACTGTAATATTAACTATAATAGAATCTGATCAAACGGCAAAAAAAGCCGCCCAGAAATTCGCTAAATGTAAAACAAAGCATACATAGTATAGCTAAAATACTCTCAAAAATCATCTCAAGCTGATTCAAGAACCAGTTTTTGATTTTTCTGTCTTTTCTGGCGTTGCTACCCTCTTTTACTCACCAGAGCCGGGGACTTGATACGGCGGACTTACCAACAAACAACTGCAGAAGAATTGAGTCCGAGGAAATGGTTGAAAGAAATTGCTTAACATACTGCCAGCAAAAACGGATAGTATTCTGGGCGCAAATTAAGCAGACCTTCTTCTTGCCTTATAGCCCACACACTAGTACTACTCTGGGATATCAATGTTGATTGCCTTAACAACTCCTAGACCCGATTAAAATCTTTCTGTTTTTTTTTTAAAAAAGCCAGAAAAAGATATTTCCAGGTGGCATACATATGTCCTTCTCTATGAAAATTAGGCAGGCAACTCCTGGATTTTCAAGACAGACACAATACTCGTTGACTGTAAAATCAGTATTTTTTGCTTTAAACAACTCCTTGACCCAATAAAAAATAATGAAAACACAAAAAGCGAAAAAGTTGATATTTCCAGGTGGATATATATTTATTTTTAGAACGTCACGCTGTCCTTTTTAATTATTTGAGCAATTTTAACTTTTGGTAGTGTGCTGTGACTTCAATATGCTTTTGTTTTAAATTGCTCCTTTTTGCTGCGTCAGCCCGATAACTTTTTTTTCCTTTTAAAGTTATCTACGCGAAAAAATTTTTCCAAGCGACATAAGTAGATATTATCCTGCAAAGCTAAGCTGATTATTAACGTGTTGCAATTTTTATACTCTATAAACTACTGGCAGTTTTGGATCTCAATATATTTGGATCTCAGTTTATAAAACTTTCAAAAATATTTCTTTTTTTTTCGAACATATGATCAGCAGAAAGGACGATTTTTTTCAAGTGACATTTTATTCTTTTCCTGCAAAGATTACGTTCAATTCTAGAAGTTTTTCACAATTACATAATACTGTCAGTGCGGGTTATCAATATGGTTCTTTATATTTAGTTCCTTGATCCGATAAAATGTCTCTTTTCTGAGAACATAATAGGCGGAAAAGTCCATTATCCACTTTTTGATTTTTTTCCGATAAAATTATTTGGAGGTTCTTGAAATTTTCTATAATTGACTGTTATTTCCATTTTAATGATAGTTTGTGGTGTTGTCAATATAATTCACTTGAAAAATTTCCTTGACCCGATAAAGTTTCTTTTCTGTTTTAAATTATATGTGGAAAAGTTGATATATCCAAGGCACATACGTTCTTTTCTCTTGGAATGTTTCAAGGACCTTTCATGACGTCAAAATTGCCATTAGTCTCGGATATCAGCATAATTCTTTCTAAACAAATTCTTGAGCGAAAATTTTTTTGTTATAAAAAGAAGTATAAGGAGATCTAAAATCAATTTTTTAAGTTACATTTTAACTTGTTCTAAGAAAGTTACGCGGATCATTTTTGAAGTTCTTGCAATTCACTTTCAACAGTTGGTGTGCGATATTAATGTGGTTCACTTTTAACAACTTTTTGACAAGATAAATTTTTTTTCTTTCAAACTATTCCAAAGGGAAAAATTATTTTTTCAAGTGAAATAATATTTTTTTCTGAAACGTTAGGCAGAAAACTTTTTTCAAGAAATCTTCTTACTAATGGTATTTAGTTATGTCAATTTTGTTTTCATTAAATAATTTTTTGATTTGGTAAAATTTCTCTATTATTGATTACAAAATTTGCGAAGAAGTGGATATTTCTGTGAAAAAATAACTAGAGGAAAGGAAATAACCAATCATTCTTTTTTTTTGCAAATTTTATACTACTCTTAATGTGGTATATCGATATGGTCTCCTTCAAACAAATCACTGAATCAATAAAATTTTTCTTCTTTGAAACAATAAAAAGCGAAAAAGGGGATATTTCCTGTTAACATACCTAGTTTTCTAGGCACGTTAGGCTGACCATTTTTTGTTATACAAATCTACATTCTACTTGTAGAAATATTCCATGCATTGATAAATTTTCCCTACATTAGAAGGCAAAATAAGCAAAGAGTAGTTATTTCCAGCGGCATATCTTTTTTCCTTTTACAATCGACATACTACTTGTAGTCTTGGACATGACTTTGGTTCATTTTAAATTCTCGCAGGATATCAATAGATAGTTCAGTTGATTTAGCAAATATCAAAGAAACTTTTAACCAAATGTTTTTGATCGAAGAAAGGCGTAAAAGCAAAAAGTTAAAAAGCTGCATTCTTTGTCCTTAACAATTTCAAAAAGAAAAATAAAAAACTAAAATCGTCCAAAGTTTAGAAAACAAATAAAAAGAGTTAACTCCATTGGAACGAAACTAAGCACATAAAATTGTATCTTTGCTCTGTTACCTTGTTCTGAAAAACAGTTTATGAATTAAATGATGCGGAGAATAATGCATCAATTACGTTTAACTCCATTTGAAATCCAAAAGTCATGAATCAGCCGGTTCTGGAAATCAGGAATATTACTAAAAAGATACTTTGGATCTTTTCTTTTTGTGCCCTAACCCAAACCCCCGGTACGTTTTGCAACCCCCGTAACAGAGCATGTGTCATTAAATAGTAAATAGGTAGGTAAAAATAATGCACGGCCGTCGGGGGGGGGAATGCAAACAACATGCACCAAATAAGCTCGGGGGGGGGGGGCACAAACGGAAAAGATCCGATATTTTACGAAACAGCTGATCATGTTTTATAAAAACATGCGCTGCCCTTGGGACCGTCTTCGTTGAGTATTAGGACGATTTTGTGCAATTATGAAATTATAGCTTTGATTTGAGTTGTTGCTTGCTTTCTTTGCAACTATTTTGTCAAGAATCTTATTGAAAAAAACTTAAAGTGCTTTGCTAGATTCGTAGACATCAGTATAGTGTAATAGACAAACTCCTTTGGGTTTCCGTATGTTATTCTTTTTATTTTTTTTATTCTTCAAAAGAAGGCAGTAGCAAATGAAAAACCAACTGTTTCATTACAATGAATCAAAGCTTGAGAGATTATCAATATTGTAATGCGGCAAAAACAACGCGTCGGAATTTTAGATTATATCAGATTTTTTAGATTTGAACTCAATATTACCAGCTGCTTAGTCTTTTGTCTATTTTGCCTTTTGTCTTATTGAATCAGGCTCAGTTTTATTTTTTTTAATCTGCCATTATCTAAATCATTTCAAAGCTATAAACGAAATTGAAACTCAATAATTTCTGACGTTCAGGCACGATAAATAGAGTTATACCTAAGTTGAGATGCCACACGAAAGTGATCTCTGAACGTGCAGAGATAAATGAAAAAAAAATGAAATTCTCGCAAGAAATCATCCAAGGAAATTAACAGTTTTTCTATTTTTTCTCGCAAGAATTTTGCAAGATTTGCATCTATCTTGCAAGATTCTTGCAAAATTTTCATCCGTTTTTAAAGATCCTTGCAAGATTTTGAATCCATCTTGTAAGAATCTTGCAAGATGTTGAACCTACATTTACTTTTTCTTCTTGGTTACCTGGCTGCTTTCTGCGGTCGGTTTAGCTGAAATAGTTACTCAACTGTCGGAAGATCAACTGAAGTCATGTTAAAACCTGAATGATTTTTTCCTGTATGATTTGTTCATTCTTTTCGGTATGATTTTTTCATTCCGGGCTTGGGACCGAAGTGGCGGAGTTAATGAGATAAACTATATAGGAATACTTGCGAGATTTTGCATTCATAAGGTATTTACGAAAAAGGCAAATTAGAATTAGTTCTGCTGATCAAAAATTCTGGTAACTGTCAATTAATTTGGTTTTCAGTTAGTTTTAGCTATCAAAAATGCATAAATAAACTTTCGAGTAATTAACAACTTGCAAGATTCTTGTAAAATTCTTGCGAGATTTTGAATGCAGGCTACAAATTTTTCTGATTAATTTAATTTTTGCAACTTTCTTAATAGAAAATAATTTGCTTCAAAGGCGTTTTCTAGAACAATAGTATTTTGATTTTTCTTTGCTTGGGTTGATATCTAGCGAGAG
>NC_134477.1:6057613-6101708 GCF_964194025.1 Convolutriloba macropyga
AAAATTTAAGCAAAAATTACCAAAAAGGTTATCATAAACTAAGGACTTCAGTCAATCGCTCACCAAAACTGAAAACCTTCATTACTACTCGGAGTACGCAAAAAATGTAAAGTGTTCAAAAATGTTCAACAAAACCAGTTTGATGTTATGCGCTTGATAGCTTTTGTAATTACAGCACTCTGTACTCACTACGATAAACAAATAGATCAATCAAAACATTTTAAGGACAAAGTAACTAGTTGAAGATATACTTTCAGCTTATCAAGTCTGGAGTTGGTGAAAAGTTAAAAAGTCACCTAATCACTTCCTTGTATCTTTTCGATTCGAATATTCAAATTTTCAGACAGTATGTTTGGCAAATCTGCAATATAAAATTAGAAAGGACGCAAAGTTTACTATGAAAAGTTGCTTTTGAACCGTTAGTCCAGTTTGGCTGATAATGACAAATTTTTTCAAGTTACCTTTTAAAACTGTACTGACAGTTTTCCACTGTACAGTCAAAATTGACTATCTCAATGTTAAGGTTACAAGTTTATGCATTTTACAATCATATAAAGTCTGACAAGGTTTTTGCGAGATCCGAATAAAATTTTGTTAATTTTATCGAAATTAAAAAAAACAATCAGATTATATTAAAAACTATAGCCCTCTCGTGTAAAAGTTCTAGGATTATGACAAAGCTTGGAAACGAACTAGAAAATAATGCAATGGCAGAGAACGTGTGATCAATATATGGACATTTGGGTTATGACGGTATTTCATTAGTGTTAGAACTTCGATGGTACACAAGAAAAGATCAGAAACTTTCGAATTTCGGTCAACATGAAGCAAAACTGAACAAAAAAAACAATTGTTACGTCCATATGTCTTATTTTTTTTGAACTTGAGAACAGCTCTACAAAGATACAAAAGAGCTTGTATGTGATTTGTTATCTAAATACCGTTACTGTTGTACAGTTGAAGTTACTATAAAAATCACGGAATAGGAAGATTTTTGACAAAACATACAAGGTACTGCTAAGTTTTTACTGGCTACGAAGTTCCAGTATTAGAGCTTAGTTTTCTTCTCATTAAAGGTTGGTTTTATAAATTTCGTTTATACATCCAATAAAAAGAAACGGAATTGTTGACTGTTTCACGGGCTGCATTGTTAGCGGCAATTTGATATAATCTGGAACCTTCTATGGCGCAAAAATGTTTATTGAGAATTTTTTGATAAAATCTTAAGAACAGGATAACATCCGGGTTGAGATGTCAGCGCTGTTTCAGCGCATTTTATCTTATAAAGTGCGCTGAAAGCCCTGATTTTATTTAGGAAAAGCTATGAAGGCATTGAAATGCGCTGAAACTTTGAGAAGACGCTGAGACTTTGAGATTTCAGCGCGTCTTCCACGGAACTCTTACATAATTTCAGCTCATTTTCATCACATTTGTTAAATTAATTTCAGCAGTTTTAGCAGAGTAATTGGTGCGCAATTTCAACTCATATGACCCACAGATTTGGCGAATTTCAGCTCATTATTTTGTAAAATTTTTGCCCTGAAACTCTTACCGTTTTAGTAGGAATTGCACATAAATGCGCTGAAATTAAGTAAGAATTACGCTGAATTGTCAGCGCATTTCTCATAATTTCATCACATTTAAGCGCATTTCTTACATATATTTTGGAAAGTCTCCCAAACCGGTCAGTGATTGTCAAAAATTTTTTTGTCTTTTTATATCATTGGTTCCGCTGTTAGAAATGCATACACTGGCTTGGAATAATGGTGACAATAAAACATGGAAATAGTTACTCTCACTACCGTTCAAAGAGACCACCGCCACGGCTTCGATCATCTAATTCTTCACATTACTCCTCAATTTAGTGCTCAAATTTATTAAAAATTTAATTGAGTCACATATCACAAAAAAGAAGAACTTATCCGCGTTGATATAATCATTAGTCGTAAAAAAGTCGTAAAAATTTTAATTTTCTTAATCCTCGATTATTGTTGCGTGACTTTTTTCTGAAATAAACAGGGTTCTGAATAGGTTTTTTCCCCTCTAACTGACGCGTAAAAGTCTATCTTATAAATCAGTTACTGTAACCAAGCAACAATAGTAGCAGTTAATAAAACATGCTATCCGGTCACTTAAAAAATTGTTTAAAAATTTCGAAGTTTTGTGGCTGGATAACATGCTTTATACCCGTGTATAAAGCATGCTATCCAGCAACTATCCAGCCAAAAAAATTGAAAACAAAATTATTTTAAAAAAAACTTTTTTAAGTGACCGAATAGCATGTTTTATACACTGCTACTACTGCTGTTTGGTTACAGTAACTGATTTCTAAGATAGACATTAACACGTCAGTTAGAGGGAAGAGAAAAAACCTAAATAGAAGTTCAGTTCAAAATACAGTGATGGTGTGGAGAACTTTGATGGTAGAGGCAGACAATAGTTATATGTCTTCAATAGGTCTTGATCTCTTTTGCGATGCAGTCCAGTTTTTGTTTTTAAAAATTAAAGCCAATTTGAACTAGTGTCTATTGTCCTTGAACAGTTGTCCTTGAAGAGTTACAAATACTTTTTCAAGTTACCTTTTAAAACTGTACTGACAGTTTTCCACTGTACAGTCAAAATTGACTATCTCAATATTAATAATACAAGTTTATGCATTATACAATCAAATATAGTCTGACAAGGTTTTTGCAAGATCCGTCTGAAAAAGTTTTTTTTAAAAAATCAATAAGATTTGATTAAAAACTATAGCTCTCTCGTGTAAAAAGTTCTAGGATTATGACAAAGCTTGGAAACGAACTAGAAAATAATGCGATGGCAGAGAACGTGTGATCAGTATATGGACATTTGGGTTATGACGGTATTTCATTTCTGTTAGAACATCGATGGTACACAAGAAAAGATCAGAAACTTTCGAATTTCGGTCAACATGAAACAAAACTGAACAAAAAAAAACAATTGTTACGTCCATATTTTTTTTGAACTTGAGAACAGCTCTAGAAAGATACAAAAGAGCTTTTATGTGATTTGTTATCTAAATACAGTTACTGTTGTACTGTTGAAGTTCCTATAAAAATCACGGAATAGGAAGATTTTTGACAAAACATACAAAAAGTACTGCTAACTTTTTACTGGCTACGAAGTTCCAGTATTAGAGCTTAGTTTTCTTCTCATTAAAGGTTGGTTTTTTAAATTTCGTTTATACATCCTATAAAAAGAAACGGAATTGTTGACTGTTTCACGGGCTGCATTGTTAGCGGCAATTTGATATAATCTGGAACCTTCTATGGCTCAAAAATGTTTATTGAGAATTTTTTGATAAAATCTTAAGAACTGAATAACATCCGGGTTGAGATGTCAGCGCTGTTTCAGCGCATTTTATTTTATAAAGTGCACTGAAAGCCCTGATATTATTTAGGAAAAGCTATGAAGGCATTGAAATGCGCTGAAACTTTGAGAAGACGCTCAGACTTTGAGATTTCAGCGCGTCTTCCACGGAACTCTTACATAATTTCAGCTCAATTTCATCACATTTGTTAAATTAATTTCAGCACTTTTTGCAGATTAATTGGTGCGCAGTTTCAGCTCATATGATCCACAGTTTTGGCGAACTTCAGCTCTTTATTTTGTAAGTTTTTTGCCCTGAAACTTGTTTTTTTGTACCGTTTTTTACCGTTTTAGTAGGAATGGCACATAAATGCGCTGAAATTAAGTAAGAATTGCGCTGAATTGTCAGCGCATTTCTCATAACTTCATCACAATTAAATGCATATTTTGCATAATTTTTGGAAAGTCTCCAAAACCGGTTAGTCTCAAAAAATTTTTTGTCTTTTTACGTCATTGTTTCCGTTGTTGGAAATGCATACACTAGCTTGGATTAATGGTGACAAGAAAAACATGGAAATAGTTACTCTCACTACCGTACAACGAGACCACCGCCACGGCTTCGATCATTTAATTCTCCTCATAACTCCTCAATTAGAGCTCAAATTTATTAAAAATTTAATTGAGTCACATTTCACAAAAAAGAAGAACTTATCCGCGTTGATATAATCATTAGTCGTAAAAAAGTCGTAAATATTTTAATTTTCTTAATCCTCGATTATTTTCGCGTGATTTTTTTCTGAAATAAACAGGGTTCTGAATAGGTTTTTTCCCCTCTAACTGACGCGTAAATGTCATCTTATAAATCAGTTACTGTAACCAAGCAACAATAGTAGCAGTTAATAAAACATGCTATCCGGTCACTTAAAAAAATTGTTTAAAAATTTCGAAGTTTTGTGGCTGGATAACATGCTTTATACCCGTGTATAAAGCATGCTATCCAGCAACTATCCAGCCAAAAAAAAAGAAAACAAAATTATTTAAAAAAAATTTTTTTAAGTGACCGAATAGCATGTTTTATACACTGCTACTACTGCTGTTTGGTTACAGTAACTGATTTCTAAGATAGACATTAATACGTCAGTTAGAGGGAAGAGAAAAAACCCATATAAAAGTTTAATTCAAAATACAGTGATGGTGTGGAGAACTTTGATGGTAGAGGCAGACAATAGTTATATGTCTTCAATAGGTCTTGATCTCTTTTGCGATGCAGTCCAGTTTTTGTTTTTAAAAATTAAAGCCAAATTGAACTAGTGTCTATTGTCCTTGAACAGTTATCCTTGAAGAGTTACAATTACTTTTTCAAGTTACCTTTTAAAACTGTACTGACAGTTTTCCACTGTACAGTCAAAATTGACTATCTCAATATTAATAATACAAGTTTATGCATTATACAACCAAATATAGTCTGACAAGGTTTTTGCAAGATCCGTCTGAAAAGTTTTTTTAAGAAAATCAATAAGATTAGATTAAAAACTATAGCTCTCTCGTGTAAAAAGTTCTAGGATTATGACAAAGCTTGGAAACGAACTAGAAAATAATGCGATGGCAGATAACGTGTGATCAGTATATGGACATTTGGGTTATGACGGTATTTCATTTCTGTTAGAACTTCGATGATACACAAGAAAACATCAGAAACTTTCGAATTTCGGTCAACATGAAACAAAACTGAACAAAAAAAAAACAATTGTTACGTCCATATGTCTTATTTTTTTTTGAACTTGAGAACAGCTCTAGAAAGATACAAAAGAGCTTTTATGTGATTTGTTATCTGAATACCGTTACTGTTGTACTGTTGAAGTTCCTATAAAAATCACGGAATAGGAAGATTTTTGACAAAACATACAAAAAGTACTGCTAACTTTTTACTGGCTACGAAGTTCCAGTATTAGAGCTTAGTTTTCTTCTCATTAAAGGTTGGTTTTTTAAATTTCGTTTATACATCCTATAAAAAGAAACGGAATTGTTGACTGTTTCACGGGCTGCATTGTTAGCGGCAATTTGATATAATCTGGAACCTTCTATGGCTCAAAAATGTTTATTGAGAATTTTTTGATAAAATCTTAAGAACTGAATAACATCCGGGTTGAGATGTCAGCGCTGTTTCAGCGCATTTTATTTTATAAAGTGCACTGAAAGCCCTGATATTATTTAGGAAAAGCTATGAAGGCATTTAAATGCGCTGAAACTTTGAGAAGACGCTCAGACTTTGAGATTTCAGCGCGTCTTCCACGGAACTCTTACATATTTTCATCTCATTTTCATCACATTTGTTAAATTAATTTCAGCACTTTTTGCAGATTAATTGGTGCGCAGTTTCAGCTCATATGATCCACAGTTTTGGCGAACTTCAGCTCATTATTTTGTAAGTTTTTTGCCCCGAAACTGGTTTTTTGTACCGTGTTTTACCGTTTTAGTAGGAATGGCACATAAATGCGCTGAAATTAAGTAAGAACTGCGCTGAATTGTCAGCGCATTTCTCATAACTTCATCACAATTAAATGCATTTTTTGCATAATTTTTGGAAAGTCTCCCAAACCGGTTAGTCTCAAAAAATTTTTTGTCTTTTTATGTCATTGTTTCCGTTGTTGGAAATGCATACACTTGCTTGGATTAATGGTGACAAGAAAAACATGGAAATAGTTACTCTCACTACCGTACAACGAGACCACCGCCACGGCTTTGATCATTTAATTCTCCTCATAACTCCTCAATTTAGTGCTCAAATTTATTAAAAATTTAATTGAGTCACATTTCACAAATAAAGAACTTATCCGCGTTGATATAATCATTAGTCGTAAAAAAGTCGTAAAAATTTTAATTTTCTTAATCCTCGATTATTGTTGCGTGACTTTTTTCTGAAATTAAAGCCAATTTGAACTAGTGTCGATTGTCCTTGAACAGTTGTCCTTGAAGAGTTACAACTCAAATATTAAGATTAAAGAAAGAAAGAAAGAAAGAATTTATTTCTCCAGTATTAAATGAAATAACAACTTTCAAAAACGGTAACAGATATGCAAAAAAAAGAAAGGATCCTAACAATAGAGTCATGCTGGACTTTTAAGCTGGAGAGGGCAGACAACGAAGCCATCAGGCCTACACAAGGTCAGCCCCACTGAGTAATACGTCTTCAAAGCAAAATGAAAAAAGACCTAGAGAAGAAAAGGGCTCTGTAAAAAAGTAGCAAAAGAAGTCACAAGTGTTTCTGATCATTAAAAAACGTCCAAGAACCTTTTGGTCCCACTGCCAAGGTCTGAGCACCACGAGGACGCTCACAAAAGCAAAGAGCTGTAGAAAAATCAAAACTTTAGAAAAATCGATAATTTTGTCTCCTATCGACCAAAAAATTATTAAGTGTTTTTGGTATCATGGACCAAAAAAGGGCCATATCTCGAAAACTAAAAAAACTTAAACTTACGAAGCTCATATTAGGTATGGAAAATTAGAAGTTAAAAAAAATGGGCTCCTGCCCCAGGCTGCCGTAGCAGCCCGGGACAGGAGCCCTCACGAACCCTTTTGTTTGAACACCAAGGTAACTAAATTTGAATTACCAATCAAATAATGTTTTCTAAATAAATGCACAAAATTTACAAGCTTGACGGAGTAAGCTCTGTAAGATTATTGGGCAATACTCCACTTCTCTCTAATGCATTAAAAAGAATAGTACCTCTATACTTGATGGAATTTTTTTCGATTTGCTTTTTACATAATGGCAGTTTCAACAGACGTAAATTAGCACTTCTGGTAATACGATCAGAACGTTCAAAAATAAAAAGCTAGTTGAGATACTCTTCACTGTGGTGACTGTTCAGAGAACGCAGAAGAAATTTAAGGAGCTCATACAAGTACAATTCATAAACCGATAAAATTTGATGCTTTTCAAAAAGATCTGAGCACTGATCACGCTTTTTCCTGAAACAAATGAATTTTAGAATTTTATTCTGCAGTGAAAAAACCCTGTACAGGGCAGAATAACTGCAGCATCCATACACAAGAAGTCCGTACTGAATAACGGACTTGGTATTCGAATTGTAGTATAATATCAAGTCTTTTCTGGGTACATAGTGACGTAACTTTGAAATGACTCCACACTGGGTGCTTAACCTTTTCAAAACATTTCCAATATGCGAATTAAAAGCCAGCTTGCAGTCCAGCATAACTCCCAGGTATTTACATGTAGCAGCAGCTTGCACATTAATATTTTCAATACAGAAGCTACCAACACTGGAAGCACGATGACCTATGTTTAAGCAAACTGTTTTATCCAGATTCAGTACTAGTTTGTTAGAAGTCAACCAGCTGCTAACCGACTCATGGTCGGCTGTGATTTGTTCATAAGTCATATCGAGTGCGGATAGATTTGTGTCATCAGCAAAAAGAAAAACTTCTAATTTTTTACACACACTTGGTAGGTCATTTAAATATATCAAAAACAAAATAGGGCCTAAAACAGACCCTTGTGGAACGCCACAAGATATTTCTTTATATGAAGATGCAAAACCAGAAAATTCAACTCGTTGAGACCTGTTATGTAGATAGCTTTCAAACCATTTTAATGCATTTCCTCCAATTCCATAGCAGGACAACTTCTTAATTAGGATGCTATGATCTAGAGTATCAAATGCTTTTTTAAGATGCAAGAAAAAGTTCACAGAAAATTTAGTTCTGACATGCCTTATCCTCTCTGTCAGCTCTGCCAGAGCATCAACGCAACTATGCTTTTTTCGAAAACCAAATTGTTTATTAAAGAAGAGACTAAAGGATTCAAAATAATAATAGACTCTATTAAACATGACTCGTTCAAAATTTTTACTCCAAACAATTAAGAGAGATATTGGTCGGTAGTTATTCTCATCAAGATTTAAACCGGACTTATGAAGTGGAATTACTTTCGCCTTGCGCAGAAGACTTGGAAAAAAGCCCTTCTTGAATGACTTATTCACCAGCTCAGCCAGATACCCCGATGTAACAGGTGAAGTTGCTTTTACAATAAGGTTGCTCAAATTATCAACCCCAGAAGATGATTTATTATCAAGCTGATGGATGATTGTTTCAATTTCCGCTGTATTTTTTGGATATAGATGCATAGAACAGTTTTGATCACTTTTAAAATACTCATTAAATTTCTCAACAATTTCGCACCCTGAAGGACTCTTTTCCATTCTCGCTCAAGATGACAGAGCCGGCAGAGACAAATCTTTAGTTGTTCGACCCTTGATATCATTTAACAACTTTAAAGTGCTCCTTGAGTCTCCGATACAGGAAGTAAATTTAGTCATATAATATGATTTTTTCCCTGTAGTGTAGGTTTTTTCAAATTTCAAGCGGTATTCACAGAACCGCGAACGCTTTTGACTGTTGGACTTATCTTTTGACCACTCTCGGTGTAGTCGATTTCTTTTAGTCCGCATGTTTTTCAGAGTATTTGAGAACCATTTGGGTCTTGATATTTTGATATTTCGGCTTTTCTTTATAGGTGCAAAAGAATCAGTCACACTTAAAACTGTTCGCTGGAATTGCTCAAAAGCTTCATCGACACATAATACATCAGATAACTTACACTTGGCAAGTTCGTGACTCAATTTAAACTGTTAAATCGGAACTTGTTCTTTGTTATTCAAAAAAGACGTGTCCCGGAAAACTTTTTCAGTAGAATCTTCGACACTGTCACAAAAAAACTGAGATATATTGGATAATCATCGGTAAAATTCTCGGCCTCCATGACCAGTGATTGGAAGAATACAATATTTTTAGTTATATAATGATCAATGCAGGTAGCCGATTCATGTGAAACACGAGTCGGCTCATCTATCAAAAAATCGTATCCATTTGCAGCAATAGCATTTAAGTAGTTTCTCGATATCAGGTTACAATCCAGAGTATTTATGTTGAAATCTCCACATATAACAATCCCAAGATCATCAGAACAACTTTCCAGAAAACTATCAAAGATATCAAGGAACTCCAGCTTATTAGTGCGTGGGGGATTATAACAGGTTAACACTTGAAAACAAAAATTTCCCGCTTTTAGTTGAACAAAGGCAGATTCAGGTAAACATGATGACAGTTCTTTAACAAATGGAATAGTTTCATGAATTTGTATCATCACACCTCCCCCTCTTGAGTCACGAACTATGCTTGAAAGGCAATTATAACCTTTCAATAGATAACAAAACTTCTCATCGTCTTCATTTAACCATGTTTCTGTAAGGCATATTACTGACGGCGGAGACTCAAGGCTGAACACTAGTGCTTCCAGGTTGTTAAGATTTTTACGAAGCGACCTAACGTTAACAGTTAGAATAGTAATAGATGGTATACGATTTGTTTGAGGATGATTACCGCTAGTCCTGGGTCCGGAACTCCTCACTTTCCTCCACATGAAAGGGCTGCTCAATGATTGTGTCCAGATTACTTTCCTTAGCGTTAGGGGTATCACCAATTAATCCCATTACATAATCCAAAAGATCGTCCTTGTTGTCTTTTCTACTTCTGAGTTCCTCCACTAACGATGACTCTTGATCGCTAAACGTGGTCTTTTCTCTCATTCTTTTAAGTCCTGGAATGCCAGTAGAAATTGGGGTTCTTGGCTGGAAATTGGGCTGACGAAACAAACTGGGGAGTGGGGTAGACGGCTGCACAAAGACATTGGAAGCAGGCACAGGATTGGATAGAGGCGCATTGGACGTTTGATGTTGCGTGTTTAGTATCCGCATATTTTTCTTGGCCGTTTGCTTTAGTTCGTCGATGTCTTTCACTGAATTGATAGTATGGCTTCTAGTTCTACCACCTTCTTCAAAATGTAGCATTGGAGCCGAGTTGTAGGTTGTTACCAATAGGTTTTGAATTTCAGCAGTTTCTTTTAGGTTTATGTCGTATTTTGTTAGGCGTTCGTAAAGAAATACTGGCTTGCCATTCATTGGGTTCTTGAAAAACTTTAGAAAACGTTTGCGGCTCCAGATTCGTTCCTTCTGATCGTTGTATAAGAACTTAGCAACAATCCCAGGTGGTTGTTGGGTTGTCCCATTGCCCAAATCATGACATGCTTTCAAATCGTGGGGTTCACATTCAACTTGCATGACGTTTCTTATAAATGCCACCACATCCATGATTAGCGAGCCATTAGCTCCAATTGGCAAATTTTGGAATATTAAACAGTCCTTGGATTCGTATCTTTCCAGTTGATTCACTTTAATTTTCACTTGTTCCACTTCTGCTTCGAGTTGGGCAATGCGATTGTTTTTGGCAATATTGTCCTCTAGAATAGCGCGTATAGCTTTCTTCGTTCTATCGTCCAGGCATTCACTTTCCATAATTGCGGTGGCCACGTCATTCGCCGTGAGAATCATTGTCCTTCTCTGAAACTATTTAATAAGTTTATCACAACAATTAGATTAAATTGAACTCGCGAACAACATAATTATTTTCGAGTAAAATTGCTCGATAAAATATGTTGTTTGCTTTTCAACCTTTTCATAACGCGTTTCATGACTAAAATGAGCAACCATATCCAATGCGTGTTTATAGCTGACTTTTTTGCGAAGATTAGCCGGGAACTAATTCTCAAATTCTCAATTCTACTTTGGAACCACTTTTTTATAGAGAATTTTCAGCTTTACATTTTTTGAAGCGTCTTAACGTCACGTTTGCTAGCGATAAAAAAGTCTCCGCTGAAGTTGCTAAAAGATTTAGGACCTCTTTACACAGAATGGAAGTGACGTCTGGTTTATGTTCTCAGATACAGTTTGGCTTTTTTGGAAAATTAAAAAAACGGCAATTGATAACGACCTGCAATAAGCTGTCAGTTTTTTACTGTTTCATCAAAAAATCTTTGAATAGAACAGAACTTTTGATCATTAAGTTCAAAGCCCTGACATGTTCAGCTAGAGCAATTAAACCATCATGAAAAGGTTTCTAGGAAAATTGCAGAAGAAAAATTAGATTTCCATGCTCTAGTCTTTCGTCTGAAACTGCATTTCAATACTATGTTTAACTTGGAATAAAAAACGAGAAACAGAAGCACCTGCTTTGGCAAAATTAACGGATCTTTCTTTAACAGGGTTGAACAGAGTAATGAACTTTTGTTCTGGTATAATGATATTGGATGAGCAAAATGTAAAATTTATCGTAAATTAAAGAAAAATATAATTTCATTGGTGGTCAAGATTTACAGAACATTAATCTGAGAACACTATGTAGCCAGACAAGACAGGTATATCAGTTTTTTCACAAACTGATAAAAAAAACTTAGACCTTGTCTATAAAAAATCACTGTTGAAATGCGCTGACATTCAGGACCACAGCAAAAAAATTTCCTTTAAGCGTTAAACAATTTTGCAACATAGATAGCGGCATTGCTTTTTAAATCCTGTTTCAGAACAACTGGGCCGATTAAAAAGGGGAAAGATGTCACCATAACTCCTCTTCGAGTTGTGAAAATGACAGCGCTCCAATAAAATTCAAATTGTTTGAGTTGTAAGAAGACAGAGAACCATTACAACCTATTTTCTTCCGAATGTAAAAGAGACAGAGAACCAATACAATCTAAACTCTTTGGATTGTAAAATACAGCGCGCCAATACAATTCAAATTTTTTGAATTGTAAAAAACTTGAAACTGTAAAGCTTTATTATTGAAAACACTCGGCAGTTGGTTACATAGACAATACTAGAATGGGCATTTTTAAACTGAAATTTATTTTACTTATGAGAGATTTAAGGATTCAGCTTATTCATAACCAGTTAGTAAAAATTAAGGCTCTTGCTATGGTCTTAGTCAACGGGTGTTCAATGTTTGATTGTTTAGCGGTCGTAACAGAATAAAAGCAAATGAAACGCAAAACAATGTGGATTGTTCCTTTCGTGGTCTGTTGTCTTCTTTCCCTATTTCGCTCTGTTAAGTCAGAATCATCTTGCGACAACACAGCGTGTAGGAAAAATCCCGGATGTGAATGTGACTTGAAATATGATGGCTGGCACTGCATGTGTAAGCCACAGAGAGGGATAACCAATCAAGTTAATGACAACTACGAATATTGGAAATGAAAAAAATAGCTTCCCGATTTGTGAAAAAGAGCAGGAGCATAATTAGAAATTACTCGCGTTGATGATATATAGAACTCGGACATTGATGACACCTGGGGAAGGGTTTGTTTTTAAAATTTAAATCCGAATTTAAACTAAACAAAAAATTAATTTCATTAGTAAATTGAACCTAGCTTAATAGCAAACTTTTAGTTACTAAAAATCCTGTTCACAATTTAATTCAATTGTTTGAGGTATGTGTTAGTCAACTAACAGTCCAAAATTGAATGCATGCTCACTTTCATCACAATAATAAATCTTGACCAGAGTGTTCTTCTTACTGCAAAATTTTCACAAGTTCCTAAATGTCGAGGAAGTATAGGTAACAAAAATTTTTCGTAGCTCAACTCCGACGAATATTTCTTTTCTTTTGTATAAAAAAGAGCATTTGTATTTTGGACACGTCAAGGCAAAAGCAAACGACATCAAAACGGCAAATCTAGCTACAATTTTGGCGGGTCTTATTTTAAGATCGAGGACAAATCTTTTATGCTCTCAAAATCGAAAAAAAATTAAACAAAGAGATCGGTTTTGAGCTATATGTTAAAGTTAGTTATTTAGTAAGAAATCTGCTTTGGATTTTTCTCAGAAATAAAACATATGACGCATTCGGAACAAAAAAATTTATCAAACATTTTCCTGCAAGACCTAGAGCTATTTTCCATCTAAAGATGTATATCATTCTTGACATTTGCATTTACTCGGTAGCATCCTCAGGCCAGGAAGATGTTGAGAGAACTGGGCGAGGTCGATAAGCTGGTGGCCGAGCGATATGGACGACGTATGTACGACAATGGAACGTGCGATGCTGTCGGATTCGTACCAGAGTTCTTCAATCCAAGCAGTGGAACACTTACATTAAGGGTTGATTTCTTCGACGACCCAAACTAAGTCACCAATTTATATAAGATGCGTGGCAGGCATCGGCCATTTACAGATCTACGTTTCAGAGCTGGTACAGACTGCTCAAACCAACGTGACCAAACTTCAATGTCAAAAGACTGCGCGCGAGAATATCGCTTACGAGGATAAAATTCGCCGACGCCAACGATAGAAGGAATTTTGGGTGATTAATTACCGAGTAGAATTTGATTAGGTGTTATTGTACCTAGGTGGGACCTGTCGGCACTTAGTGGAGTTAGAAGAATGCGTTCAAGGCGTATCCGTCGTGACAAATTGGAGTGTTGCAAAACGACTGAGTGAGATGGCATGTAACGAAGATGTACCGACCGTGGAAGATGGCGTGTTCAGTGCTCGCTGTTTTCAAGGTAGGACGAAAATGCTAAGAGATGGCTCCTTGGTGTTGCGCACTGGTCGATTTCAACCTCCACCTGAAGCCTTTATGCGTAAACTAATTGGTGATTTTCGTTCATCTTCATCTTTCATTGGTCTCCTGATGCTCTTTCCCTGCTCCTTGAAATTCGTACCATTATGTGAGCAAATCACTGCATGCATGGATCTTTTATTTGTTTTCAGCTCTGAAGTCATGAAATATTCACCACTGCTTTTTTCCGCTCTCAAACACAGGACGTTATCATTCTTTTAAGTGTAGCGAGGGCATTTTGTCTGTTCAGTTGCTTATCACTTTTATTACAACTTAAATCCTAGTTAACTCCAACTGTACAAGTTTGCTTGTATGACACTATTGCGCTAGCTTTTGTTGTTTTTTTTAAATTTTGTAACACATTTTTTCAGCCCTAAAGTCTTTTTCTATGATGGCATCTTTCACTTCAATTTATGTATGTCCAAATCCAAGTAACACGATGTTATTTGAAAATTTTGTTTATTGGAGTTAGAAAAACATAAGGGCGTCTATTCTTCGTTTCTGGGGCTCTAATTAAATTCGTTTATTTTTATTTTATAGCTGCTGCAGTCTAACCATAGAGTATGTAAAACAGATAAAGTCATTTAGTTATTTAGTAAGAAATCTACGTTGGATTTTTCTCAGAAATAAAACAAATGACGCATTCGGAACATAAAAATTAAGCAAACATTTCCCTGCAAGACCTAGAGCAATTTTTAATCTAAAGATGTGTATCATTCTTGACATTTATGTTAGAATTTTGATTCGAGTTGAAGACTTAAACTTAGTATTATTAGAAAGTTTAATTTACCAATTTACTCTGACAGAGGAAAATTGATTCAAGTCACCAATACTGATATAAAGAACCTTCACGAAATGGTGCTGTGAATCAATAATCGGTTCAAATTGATGATTCTAGATAACGATTATTAGAGTTAGATTAATTGTTGTAAAATCTTCCCAGCATGCATTAACTGATTTTGATATCTCCGGAAATGTGAATGAATTCTTATAAAAGTGCAATGCAATTCATTTATGGTTCCCTTTGCGACTAATTTGCAGAAGCAAACCATATTGGGTAACCCTTGCGACCCCTACTGTAAATCATGGTGCTAAGATTAGTTTTGCATCTTGACTTTTTCACACTGATAATGGGTATATATACAGCTGATTTTTGAGTCCTTTTTCATCCCCAGAATCATATCACCATCTTGATCTAATAATCAGATTTCTCCTCGAAATCTCTAAATTCTACTGTAAAATATCATTCTTGTTATTCTCTCATTTTGAGAAATTAATTTTTTCTACTTAGTTGAAAACGCTTTTTATTCCGCTTGCGAAAACCCATAGCCCAATAGGTTATGGGCCCATCAATTTTCTAAGTCTTAAACCTAATTTCTAAAATAAAACTAATTTGTTGTTGACAGTCATAATCCTTTTCTGCTTAGCACCTTTTCTTTTCACAACTGTTTTGCCTGCTCAAAATACGATGGATCAACAGACAGTGAAGCTGCTGACCTACACAGGAAAGGCACAGGACTTTCCAATCTGGAGCACAAGATTTGTGGCAATGATGCAGACGAAGGGACTCTACAAATCACTACTTGGGACAGCGGAGCAACCCAACGAGCCTGCACCACTAGCCAAGGGGGCGAGCAATGATTAAAAGAAGAACCACAAGGTGCTAAAGCATGCATATGAGAAGGAATTTGCAGACATCAAGGAGAAATGGAACAATTTATTGTGCCATCTGGCACTGACTCTATACCCTCATGCTGATGAGACATGACTGTGTGGGAGATGACGGCATCGGCGATGGAGCAAAGGTTTGGAAGCTTTTGCGACGGAGATTTCAGAGTGTGGAGGCGCCAACCGTAGTGACTTTGGTGGCACAGCTTTCTCGACTGCAGCTCGAAGATGCTGAGGATTTGGATAGCTTCTTCATCGGAGGACAGGTGTTGCTCACAAGGTTACAAGAAGCAGGGGAAGCAGTCTCAGAGACCCTCTTCAACGCCTTGGTCCTCAATGGTCTTCCAATGAGGTACGAAATTTTTTTATACAGGAATGCTTTTATCCGGCAACGAATTTCAAAGAGTTGAGGAAAAAGCTGCAGAACTTCCATGAGAGCACAGCACAGAGACACAAGGGACAAAGGGGTTCGGTGGCACCGGCAGTGAAGCGTGACTTCAAGAAGGGACCCAAGAAAGGAAACTGCTTTGTATGTGGGATCCCTGGACACCTTGCCAAGGACTGCAGGAGGAAGGAGACAGCACAATGCAGCAAGTATGGTGAGAAAGGTCACCTAGACAGGGCATGCAAGAGACAAAGAGATGGAGGCAAACAGGCGTCAGTGGCAATGGGTCCAACATTGGCTTCACCAAACGAGGTATAATGGGCAGCTCTTACCCAGTGGAAGACAGCAGGCATGCTAGTGGACAGTGGTTGTACAGATCACATAGTGACGAACATCGATGCGTTCCTGGACTTTGTGCCCATTCAATCAGCGGTCAGAAATCCCAAAGAAGAGGCTTCCAGAGTGGTGGGCAGAAGCTGTGTTAGGATCAGCATACCCGCAAACAGAGGAGAATTCCAATGCGAACTCAAAAATGCTTTGTGTGTGCCGGAATATTCTTCAAACCTCCTATCAGTCATAAGATGCACGGAGTGGGGACATAGCTTCACTTTCGAGAAAGGAAACAGCTGCATGAAACTCCAGAAGCGAACTCCGGTTAAAATAACATAAGAAAATAATTTGTTTTACTTACTCTGAAGCGTTCTAGAATTCAAGATGAGTTCCAACAGCGTGAAACTTGACAGTGCAAGGAAGTGGCACAGAAGATTGGGTCATTTGAATCAAGCGGGTGTGGCCAGGAATGCAACAGAGACAGTGGGAGAACTCGATGATGTATGCAATGTGTGTGCATTGGCCAAGATCACAAAGACTCCGGTACCAAGAGTGGCAGAGACCCAAGCAGAGGAGAAGCTGGAGAGGGTGTTCAGAGACGTGACGGGACCTTTCAGAGTAGAGTCACTGTCAGGGTTCCGGTTCTGCATTGTGTTCGCAGACCAGTACACGAAGTTTGTGTTTGTAGACTTGCTAAAGGCAAAGTGTGAAGCACTGGCCAGCCTGAAAAAATTCTTTCTCAGTGTTGGGACACCCAGGAAGCTGAGGCAAGACAATGCGGAGGAGTTTCTCTCAGAGCATTTCAAGACATACTGCTTAGATGCAGGCATCCTACAAGAGAAGACCATACCAGAGACGCCACAACAGAATGAGTTGGCTGAGAGGTGCAACTGGACACTGCTGGAGATGGCAAGATGTTTGCTCATTGACTCAGGACTTCCCCAGATGATGTAGGGAGCAGCCATTCTTCACGCAGCAAGGATCAGACTTTTGGTTGTGAGATGAGGAGAAGAAAATGCCCAGTAGAGCTGATGAGAGGTATAAAACCTCAGCTTCCAATTAGTAAATTATCTATTTTTGGTTGCACAGTCTTCATGAGGAAGAGGAACAGAGACGTCAGCAAACTTGCACCCACGGCACTGGAAGGAAAGTTGGTGGGTTACACTGAAGGAGAAAATGGTTACCTGGTGTACATACCCAACACATGCAAGGTTGTGGCAGTTCGAGATGTAATCATCGAGGTGTCCGAAGTGGGCTCAGTCCCTGACAAAACAGAGACGCCCGACCTACTATATGAGGGGTCACAGCATCTGGGGATTTGGCACACCGATGATGGTCATCATGAAGATGGCAACAAAAAGAAGCAGAGCACATCTACTGCAATAAAGGAAGAGTGGCATGACGCAGAGAGCGCGAACACTCAAGAAACGACACTGTGACGAGATGTCTCAGATGTTGAGGAAGCAGCACTGGATGAAGAACCTACTGCACCAAGAGGGAGTCTCAGAGACTCTGAGTCACTGGAAGACAGTGAAACGGAGGAAGCACTGGAGCAAGCGGACAGGGCAGAGCCCAGACGAGGGACACGAGCAAGGAATGTTCCGCAATTTTTTGGATAAATCAAGATCCGTCTTGCTGTGACTGATGGTAACTATGTGGAACCCAAAACAGTCTACGAAGCCAAGCAAGCTGACGAATGGGACCAGTGGTACCGGGCATTGAATGACGAGGTCAAGTCACTCCAAGACAACGAGACTTGGGACCTAGTGAGACAACCCACAGACAGGGACGTCATACCGGTCAAATGGGTCTACAAAGTGAAATTGGGACCCAGTTGTCAAGTCTACAAATACAAAGCAAGCTATGTGGCGAAAGGCTTCAAACAAGTGGAAGGACTGGACTACTTTGAGACTTTTGCGCCTACCTGTAAGCCAGAGACATTCAGGATTCTACTTCAGCTATCATCGAAGCAGGGCCATGTGATGCACCAATTTGATGTCAAGACTGCTTTCCTGCACTCACCAATCGAGCAAGAAGTGTATCTGGAACAGCCACAGGAGTTTGTAAAACGCGGATCAGACTGGGGAGAAGTTAGTATGTCGACTAAATAAATCAATTTATGGTTTGAACAAGCTGCTAACCACTGGTACAAAGAGCTGGCAAACTTCCTACTGAGACAAGGGTTTACCAGAAGCAGGAACGATCACTGCTTGTTCGCAATATCAGAGGCAGAGGATCACACCTTCGTCTTGGTCTGGGTTGACGACATCATAGTAGCATCAAGAAGTATGACAGTGATCTCCGATGTCAAGAAAGCACTAGAAGCAACATTTCACATAGAAGACAGAGGGAGACTACACTGGTTTCTGGGCCATAGAATCAGACAAGAAGAGGGCAAAGTCACAGTCGACCAAGAACGCTACATAGCAACAATGCTTGAGGGGTTTCAAATGGATCAATGCAAACCCTAAAGAACTCCAGCTGATTTGAATTTGAAACTTCTGACAACAGAAAACGGAGAAGAAGAATTGAATCAGAGGATCTACAGAAACTTGGTTGGATCACTTCTTTATCTGGTCAAACAGACGAGGCCAGACATCATGTTCACAGTCAACATTCTGTCCAGGAACATGAACGCACCTACCAATCAACACTGGCAATGGGGAAAACGACTTCTGCGATATCTTCAAGGTTCAAAAGGTATAAAACTTACTTCCACAAAAGAAGCTTGTTATGATTTAGTGGGGTAAAGTGATGCAGACTGGTTTGGAGATGCGAACGACAGAAAGTCAACAACGGGCTGTTTCTTCAAGCTCAACCGACGTGGCGCAGCAGTCAGCTGGGGTGTCAAGAAGCAGGCCACAGTTGCTCTTTCTTCATCAAAAGCAGAACATCAGGGCATGGCAGCAGTAGTTCAGGAAGCACTCTACCTGAAACAACTTCTAGAGGATTTTGGCATCCAACAGAAACGTCCAATAGCAATTGGAGAGGACAACCAAAGTTGTATCAGGCTTCGCCAAAACCCAGTCATGCACAAGAGGAGCGAGCATATCAAGACAAAGTTCAACTTCATTCGGGATAAGATGGAGGATGGGATTATTTCAATTCATTACGTTCCTAAAGACAAAATGGCAGCGGACATCTTCACAAAGTCCTTACCCGTTCCGATAGTGGAAACATTCAGAGCAGTTTTAATGGGAACAGACTCTACGCAATCAGCTCAAGTCTGAGTGCGGGTGTTAGAATTTCGATTCGAGTTGAAGGCTTAAACTTAGTATTATGAGAAATTTTAACTTACCAAATTAATCTGAAAGAGCTAAATTGATTCAAGTCGACAATACTGACATAAAGGAATCTTCAAGAAATGGTGCTGTGAATCAATACTCGGTTCAAAGTGATGATTCTAGATAACTATAATTAGAGTTAAATTAATTGATGTAAAATCTTCCCAGCATGTATTAAATGATTTTGATATCTCCGGAAGTGTGAATGAGTTCTTAGAAAAGTGCAAATGCATTCCATTTATACTTCCCTTTGCGACTAATTTGCAGAATCAAACCATATTGGGTAACCCTTGCGACCCCTACTGTAAATCATGGTGCTACGATTAGTTTTGTATCTTGACTTTTTCACACTGACAATGGGTATATATACAGCTGATTTTTGAGTCCTTTTTCATCCCCAAAATCAAATCACCATCTTGATCTAATAATCAGATCTCTCCTGTAAATCTCTAAATTCTACTTTAAAATATAATTCTTGTTTTTCTCTCATTCTGAGAAATTAATTTTTTCTTTTAGTTAAACACGCTTTTTATTACGCTTGCGAAAACCCATAGCCAAACAATTTACATTTACTCGGTAGCATCCTCAAGCCAGGAAGATGTTGAGAAAACTGGGCAAGTTCGATGATCTGGCGGCCGAGCGATACGGACGACGTATGTACGACAGTGGAGCGTGCAATGCTGTCGGATTCGTACCAGAGTCCTTCAATCCAAGCAGTGGGTTGATTTCTTCGACGACCCAAACTAAGTCACTGATTTATATAATATGCGTGGCAGGCATCGGTCCTTTATAGATCTACGTTTCAGAGCTGGTACATACTGCTCAAACCAACGTGACCAAACCTCAATGTCAAAAGACTGCGCGCGAGAATATCGCTTACGAGGATAAAATTCGCCAACGCCAACGATAGAAGGAATTTCGGGTGATTAATTACCGAGTAGAAACTGATTAGTTGTTATTGTACCTAGGTGGGACCTGTCGACACTTAGTGGCGTTAGCAGAATGCGTTCAAGGCGTATCAGTCGTGACAAATTGGAGTGTTGCAAACCGACTGAGTGAGATGGCATGTAACGAAGATGTACCGACCGTGGAAGATGGCGTGTTCAGTGCTCGCTGTTTTCGAGGTAGGACAAAAATGCTAAGAGATGGCTCCTTGGTGTTGCGCACTGGTCGATTTCAACCTCCACCTGAAGCCTTTATGCGTAAACTAATTGATGATTTTCGTTCATCTTCATTTTTCATTGGTCTCCTGATGCTTTTTCCCTGCTCCTTGAAATTCGTACCATTATCTGAGCAAATCAGAGCATGCATGGATCTTTTATTTGTTTTCAGCTCTGAAGTCATGAAATATTCACCACTGCTTTTTTCCGCTCTCAAACACAGGACGTTATCATTCTTTTAAGTGTAGCGAGGACATTTTGTCTGTTCAGTTGCTTATCACTTTTATTACAACTTAAATCCTAGTTAACTCCCATTTTACAACTTTGCTTGTATGACACTATTGCGCTACCTTTTGTTGTGTTTTTTTTTAACTTTGTAACACATTTTTTCAGCCCTAAAGTCTTTTTCTATGATGGCATCATTCACTTCAATTTATGTATGCCCAAATCCAAGTAACACGATGTTATTGGAAAATTTTGTTTGTTGGAGTTAGAAAAACATGGCGTCTATTCTTCGTTTCTGGGGCTCTAATTAAATTCGTTTATTTTTATTTTATAGCTGCTGCAGTCTAACCATAGAGTATGTAAAACAGATAAAGTCATTTAATATGTTTAACAATTTTGTTGTGATTCTGAATGAATCTAAGCATCTATCAATCATTGTTTATTTTGTTTTCCAAACTTGAATTATTTTCTTCGCTTTTAGTAGTTTTAGTAGTACTGGTAAATAAATTCAATTGAGACGAGTTTGTCAATAATGTGTTGTGACATGAAAGAGAACTGTGAAACAAAAATGCTCTTGCGGCCAAACACACATTTCGTGATTTTCCAACCCAATACCAGATGACTGACGACAATCACGATTTGTTTCGTTACTTTTCATAATCATTCATTGCATTTCCGAAAAGTTGAAGAGACAAACCCTTATTGCTGCAGTACTTTTCATCTGGCTCTAGTAAATCTGATAAATTCTGTTTTGAAACGAAATTTGTTTACGCATTCGACTCTGGTACAAAACATAGCCTAGTATCAACTTTTTTTCATGAGACCTCATTTATTTGGTTTCATCTAGTAATGACGTTTTGTTTTTACTTTTAACAGTTTTATCTTGTCATGGATCCTCCAGGTTAAAATTTTCCTCAATCAATCAAATTTTTTGTGAATCATCAGATTGTTCTTCATCAATACAGTTTTAGAAACTTTTCACGTTTTTTGACCCTTTGTAAACTATAACTACATTTTGTTTTGACTCTGTTAACTGGATTTGAAAATTCAATTGAATTAATTTTCCACATAATGAACATTTTATTCGTTGTCTAAAAAAGTCACCAAAATAGCAGCAACACTTGGAAAACAATCTATAGCATTAAAACCGCACGCCAAAATAACATTTATTTTTGTTTTTTGATACACATTTATTTTGTTTTCCTGCGCATAAATTTTGGCTCAAATTCTGTACATTAAAGTCTGCTAGACAAAATTGTTGAACACTATTCAAAATCTGCTCTACGGGGGCTGTTAACGGCACTTGTCTTTTTGCGAGCTACACTTACAAAACTTCATCATTGCATTTTGAGGAATATATCCCGCAATTTGATTAATTTCTCAAAAGTCCAGAAAAAGTCATCATTGATTCAAATAGAAAGCAGTCGAAAAAAACTTGATCATTGGCACTATCTCAAAAGTTCTCTGAGAATTATTACAGCACTATTTCTAGCGCCATTCTAGGACTTATTCTAGCTCGTTTCAAAAATTATTCTAGCACTCTTTGCAAATTTCTCCATTAAATGCTGTTTAAAAGGTTCCTATATTGTCATCTATACCTGCCCAGTTATATTTGTCCCTCATCACAAAATTCTGAAACATAAAATTAAAACTTAAAGTTTTGTTTTTATCTATTGTTGTCTATTTTTATACCAGTCATAAAAAATTATGGGGAAAATATTAAAACTAAATGGACTAAACTTGGAAATATTTTTTTTTAATCTGCAAACATGTAAATTAAACTAACCACTTGGTTAATGCTACATGTTAGAAATTTATTAATCAAACATTATTTTTTTCTAATTTATAACAAACTAAGGTTCGGTTTTTGTAAAATAATTTAATAAAAAATATCTTTAAATCCTGCAACCCTTCTGTCTATTGGAACTCTTTCGTGTCGTTTAAGCATTTCCGCTATAACTTTTTGTTTAAATTTGATCTTCGACGTTTCTTTTCTAAATGTAATTGGAAGTGTGTTCCATTTTCGAATAAAGTTACGAACAATTGAACCATTACTCCATTTTGACTTACATTTTTGTTCTAAGAAAAGGTTATGGGTTCGTTTGTTTACAATAATAGGCACGTTTTCTAAAAATCTGAAAAGTTTATTCGAGCGATTTCTTGTTTGTTGGAGAATATTGAAAAATCTATATAAAGACACCCGTGTTATTTGGAGCTCTGCTGGGAGAATTTTAGTCTCCAGAAGTAGATCTCTGGCAGTATCGTATTTGGTTTTCATTAACAAACTTTTATTCCCCTGTTTATCTGTTTGTTAATTCTGTCAATAGAGTAAGATGGTAAATTTTGAAAAAAAATTGCGCTAAAATCTAAATGAGACAAAACTAGTGATTTAAAAAGATTTATTCTTGTTTTTAGCGGTACCTGATAACGAACCAAATATAATGATCTGATTGCTGAAGCCATTTTACTGATAACCTTATTTAGTTGATTTTGGTATGCCAGTTCCCTATCAATTATTACACCTAAATATCTACATTTTTCAGATGCTTCCAATCGGTGTCCCTTGAAATCGACAGTTTCAATGATCGGCAATTCTTCATTCCTGAACACCATTAACTCCGTTTTTTTCTCATTCAAACTAACCTGTTTTGTTTCATATATTGATCTGTCTTGTTTAATGTATCTTCAGCTATTAGCTGCAAATTTGCTTCATTCTTTGCATGACATAGAATTGCTGTATCATCGGCAAACTGTAATACATCACAATTCGTTGATACAGCTTCACTGAAATCGTTGACATAAAGTATAAAAATTAGAGGCCCTAAGACAGTTCCCCGAGGAACACCGTGATTTATGACAACCCAATCTGATTTTGCTATCCCATTTTTTACACACTGTTTTCTATCACAAAGGAAAGAGTTTAATAAGACTCTTGCATTTTCACCAATTCCATACCTTTTTGGTTTGTTCATAAAAACATCTATAGATATTGAGTTGAAAGCCTTTGCTAAGTCTAAAAATAGTGTGACAAAAATTTCGTTTTCGTCAATGCATTGGTTTATCTTTTCAGTTAATGAAATGATAGTATCGAGACAGGATTTTTGCTTTTGAAAGCCGAATTGATTCTTGTTAATCAGACCATTAAGAGTTAGGTGGTGAGTTAGTTGTTCAAGTAGTAATCGCTCAAGAATTTTTGCTATAGTTGGTGTGACTGATATGGGTCGATAGTTTTCTGGTTCTAGTCGGTCTCCCTTCTTATAGACAGGTGTAACATGCGCTGTTTTCAAAAAATTAGGAAACGTGTTTTTGTTTATTAATTCGTTGACGAGAAATTGTAAATGAGTTCCAATAGACAGTTTACTATCTTTTAGCGCCCATGCTGGTATATAGCCCGGTCCGGGCGATTTATGCTTAGGTAGATTATCAATAACATTATACAATTCTTTTCTGGTGACTGGTCGGAAGCTAAATTCCGGTCCATCAAATGTTAGGGAAGAACAACTTGGAGCAACGTCTTCGCCTTTGTATAATCCTAGTCTCGCAAAACAATTATTAAGAATATTGGCAATCTCTCTGTCATCCTCAACAAAATGACTATCTTCCCTTAATTTGTCAATTTTTTTCTATTTGGCTGTTGGAATTGATCCTGTTTTTGATGAATTTCCATTGTTCTCTTGAAGTTGGTAGCTGCTGGAAAAAATTCTTTGTGTAATCATCTGCGGCTTTTTTCAGTTTTCTATTAACTGAATTGCGTAAAGATTTGTAAATGTTATGAATCTCTGATTTTGGGTTTTTCGTCCACGCATTAAAGAGACGTTTTTCATTTATGAGACCACGTAATTCTTTTGTCAACCATTGTTTTTGTTGTTTTTTGGTACTACTTTCTACCAACTTCAGGGGTGCATGACAACTCAGTATATTTTCAGAAATTTCGAAAAAATTTGAAAACATTTCGTTCGGCTCATTTATCTGGTACATAGGCGACCAATCTTGCAGCGCAATGTCACGATTGAAATTTGATCTTGAATATTTCTTGGTATTACGTATCAAAAACTGCTTTTTCTTATCACTGTGATCTATTTTTAATGATGACTGATATACTATTGTGAAGTGATCAACTCCAAGAGTCGACTCTAGAACACTGGCTTCAAAAATTTGGTTCTTCGAGATAAAGCAGTGATCAATTAACGAATATTTTTCACCATTTGTCCATGTTGCCTCCGTTTCATTAACGTAACATAGCCCACTGTTTGCTGTGAAAATATCAAGCGACTGTCTACCTTTTGTGCCTAACAAGTTTATATTGTAATCTCCTAATAAAATTAGATTATCTGTATACGAATACACATTTGAGATTTCTACAGTCATTTCATCCAGAAAAAAGTTAGAAAGATTTACATTGGGGCAGTATGCTACATTAATGAGTAGTTTTTGTGTTAAAGGCTTACCAATTTCAATCCACATTGACTCAAAAAAACTTCTATTGATTGTGTTCAAATCATTTCTCATTTTTACTTCAAACTGTTTGGGAACCCAAATACCTACCCCTCCACCTCTCTGTACATTAGTTAATGATGATCTTGGTTGGTGAATGAAGTGATGACTATTGCACAGATAAAACTTGGGAATGTCAGTTTTTTCGTGTATGTTTCGTGCATGTTTCGGTAACAACTAGGAATGAGGTTTCATTAAGAGTTTTCAAAAAACGAGACAATTGCTCATGTTTATTATTGACGCTTCTACAATTCATATACCAAAACTTGGGGAACTGCGATTTTCTCGCACACTCACCATTGTATTTTTCAATTGTTGTTATTCTATCCAATTTTGATGTTACATCAATAGTAACATATGATAAGCATTAAATCTTGTGGAGTAACATATAATAAGCATGATGCAGCAATTGAGCAGCATTCAAATAGGTTTCCGCATCAAATTCTCACAGTTTGTATCGATACTTTACATGTATGTTTGTATGTACTCAAAACTAAAATATCTAATCAAGTTGAAGGCAGTTTTGGGGGTCGAAAAACAAACTAACTACATGAAAACAATGCTTTGTGATGCAAGATTTTTTCCAATTTGATAAAGTCTTGTATTATTTACAGCGATAAAATTTGTTTTGACAATTAGAGATTAAAATTGGTTGTTGCTGATAATTGCTATCGGTAAATTACTATTATCAATTGCCTCATGATTTCACTAAACAAATTTACTAAAATTAGCACAATTCAGCGAAATCTTTTGCGTTTTACGTCTACGGGCCTTTGACGCAAATATTTAACAACTAGGCAAAAAATAATACAGTTCATTTTCTAAGCCAAGACCAAACTCAATTCAATTTGCAGAGAAATTGTCATTAAAAGCCTCTATTTAGTCCAAAAAACGGTACTAAGGAAATACCTGGTTCTTAAATAATTTATATAATGTTTCAAGAAATGTGACAAAGAAAGTTCCTGATAGGAAAAAATCTTAAAAGAGCAACAATTTTTCAATCATTGAGGTCAAATTGAGAATAAATTGGGTGAAAAAATCCCGGAGATTGGTGGCAGAGCAACTCAGCGTTTAATCAGTCTAGAGATATTCTGTTCCTTAGGAGGTCCAGTACTCGTTCATGTCTAATTTTACACTGGCTAGCCTTGATCTTTGAATAAATTTTCCTTGAATTCATTAACATGAAAATTAAATCAGAGATTGGGATGCAGAAATTGTTCAAACAGTATGTGAAGTCGCACCTGAATATCGATTAAGTGTTTTTTTCTCCCATGCAAAAAAAATTTATTGTATTTTGCGGTGAATGTGGTCAAATCGCGAAAGATATTAACCAAAATATGTGACAATCTTACAAAGCACACCATATTCATCGCAAATTTTTTATTGCTACTTCGCTGTGAATTTTCTAGAATTCCACATTTTCATGAAGCTCATAAATTCGTGTAAGACTTATATCCATTCCGTGAATCCAAGATAATTCTTCAATCACAACTCCGTCAGTGCTTCAATCTCTGCATTAATTATGGTTTATTGCAAACCTAATTGAAACATAAGCTTACATTTTCTTAAAAAGAACAGTATGAAAATTTCGTCTCTCTGTGTTTCTATGCATGGCTTTGGTTTTTATGTTAATGTTCCGTAGTGGAGAAAAATTTTGCAGCAAAAATTAAATTTCATTCAATAGCAGTCATGTGTGATGAAATGATTAACATGAAAACTGCAGATTAACACACGACATAGCAATGAAAACGTTCAATTCAATTTTGATTAACAAAAAAATACACCTCACTAAAGAAAACCATTCATGACGAAGGAAAGGGTGGCGAAATGGGACGGCAATTTTTCTATCCAGTTCAGCCAGAAGAGTAGATTACAGTAACATGTGCGAGTTCTAGTTATAATCATGTGTGTGTGTGTGTGTAAAATGAAACATGGAACCAGTAGTTTATGAAAGTGTTTTATGAAAAACTTGGCTTCGAACAAAATGCCACATTAAACACAGGATCGACTAATCATTTTTTCTGAATTTAATGGAAGGCATTTTGTGAAGCAGGTAGAACAAATTTTTAGGTTGATATAATGTTATGATTGAGAATAATCAACAAGATGAAGGTAGGTAATTTGTAATTAGATTTAAATAAATTTTGCAAATTTTGCTATTTTGCGTAAAATTTCTGTTTTTTCATAATCTTCATCCAATCACTCGCGATTCTTCCAACAACTGTCTTATCATTCCGATTAAGGTGATAATTGTACATTCTAAATGCATTTTTGGAATTCCCCTCCAAAGCAAAAGACAGACATCGTAAAGCCAACGAATGATTTCTCGCCAATTTTTTCCAATCGTAGTTGAAACCGACAAATTTTCCTTTTTCCTTTCGATTCAAACCACAAGATTCTTCCAATTTCTCATTTTCTTGCTTCAGTTGCTCAATTTCGGTTCGGCAATTGACTGATTCGCAAAACTCACTTTGAAACTTTTGAAACCGTTTGTCAAATTCGGCGGACGAATAATTGTAGAACCAAATTGATCGTTCGTGGTATTTCAAAATTTCGGACATATTTTGAGCTGAAACTTCAAACTCACTGGAAGATATTTTCTTGTTAGTGTATGCAAAATCTGATAAAGGTAAACACGTCATTTTATGCAGCATTATCAAGCCTTCGTTCAATCTGTCGACGGGAATGATCAAGTCGAATTCTTTGAATACATTCAAAGCACATGATTTGAATTTTTCGAATTCTTTTTCTTTGTGACGACACTCATAGAGAATCATACTTGTTCCTCCGTTATGAAAAGCTTGGCTTCCTTTTACTTTTTTGCGGCCGCTTCTAACGTTCTTCAAAATTTTATGGAAATTTGAGGGCCTATAGAAATTTTGAAGGTGATACAATTTGATATATGAATTAACCTGATCAGCTACTTTTCGCGTTGTTGATATCCACAAAAAGTTGTTTTTGGGAAAAACTTTTTTAAACTCCTTCAACGAACGTATTGGCATATGTGATACTAAGTAACCATGATTTGAATCTTTTACTTTCAGAGCAGCTTTAAAACCACTTGGATTAAATATTTTATATTTGTGGTAATGAGACGCAATTTGTATGAGAATTGACGAAATTGTTGTACCAGCGACTTTTATGTTTTTGGAAAACATAAACTTGGTTTTTTGACAATAGCCCGAAATTGAATTGCTCTGATAGTCTGAAATGTCGTTATCCCATTTTATCAACTCAGTTTTGGTCAGACCATAAGCATGGAAATAATCAGAAAAAAGCCATAAGAGTAATAAAGTAAGGGAAAATAAAAGAACTGATGCAATTTTTTTCAAAAAATTTGCCATAATTCTTGCATTTGAGTTCGCATTGGGCTCGTAGTGGGTGAGTTCTATATTTGGTAACTCAAGCGTAAACTCATTCTTTCATGACGTCAAAAATGTACAGAAAATTTTGATAACATCTGATAATTGAAATTTTGTTATCAACAATAAAACAATATATATTGGGGAAATCAATAATAAAATATATTTATTTTGAAAAAAAAGAACTTTTAGCAACCTTTATTGCTATATTGCTATATTTAACATGAGATAAAACTTTCCTTTCCCTTAATTTATTTTTTACAACTGAAGTTTAACCTGCATTGACATGACCACACGTCAAAATATACTGTATTACAGCAAAACTAACGTTCTGGGGGGCTTGTGGACAACAGTGACAACAACTTCAATGAATCTGAAATATAGTACTTTAGATATATGAAAACTTTGTGTTTGTTCTTCTAATTTGCAACCGCTCATGCGATTGTCATTGATCTAAGTGTTTCCGAAGTAGTCTTTTCTCCTATTCATTCATGTTTAATCATGATTTTGAAAGCAATCATAGAAAACACTGATAAATTGAGGTATAATTAATCTAGTAATAAGCCTTTGCCGTTTAATCGAATTTTTTAAAAATCTACTAGAGCTCTCCACAACTTTTGTGAGCTATCATGCCCAACATTTATTTTTTCAAGATGATTTTCCAAAAACAATACAATTTTAGCAAAAATAACAATCTGGATATGTAAAAATGCAAGGATTTTGAGCTTCAAGTTTCACCTGCGAAATGGAATTGTTAAAAATATTTGGTGAACAATCGGTTCTGTTTTTTAAGGGTTTTTAATGATATAATTCTTAAACTCTTCGTCCAATGCCTCTTGAACAAAACTGGCTAAACGAAACAAAACCGGGCTAAAAAAAGTTCCATATTGCTAAATGCTAAATTATTTTGAGTGCTCTTTCTTCAGCTATGTTACGAAATAGTTTGAAAAACAAAGACAATTAAGGATTTGAATTTTATGAAGTTTTTGTTTTGGTGCAGTTTTTTTTTTTAAAAAAAACAATACGATTCGAGTCTCAATAATATACAACACGCTTCTGGTGGCGTAAAGTTTTTTGAACAAGTTTAATTATGATAAGAGTTTTGAATTTATAAATCTTAAATATAAGTATAATATCCTACATAGTTAAACATCGTGAAATGGTTTTATAATTTATAAGGTTTAATTCTTCAGAGTCATTATGTAGCCAATGTCTGAAAGGGAAACATTGAAAAACAATTTCTGGAAATTGGTGGCTACATTTTGGTTCTTTGTTTCAGGTTTGGTAAAGCATTTTCCACAATGGAACATAGTTACCCAAATGATACACAAAAAATTTGTTACTTATGAAAAAAAGCGTACAATTTGTAACTAGTTTTCATGGATAAACTTTGCACAATTCCATCATTTTGAGCTTGTAATTAGCCTGAAATTTTATTTCCCCATTTTTCAGACCAAATTCAAAGACCTAATTCTTCTTGTGGACAGTGCTATGAGTAATTTCAAAACCACTAATTGTCTTTTTAATCCACTATTATTAATTAATGCTTAGTATTCAGAGGCACATTTCCGAAATTAATCAATAGTTAGGCTTTCTTTCATTTTGGTAATTAGATTCTGTATTCTTGGGAAAGGGTAGTTTTAAGCAGTGTCGCTTGTTTCCACACACACCTAAAACTCTATTTCTTAAACTGGGGGCGTTAAAAAGCCCGAAAAACGAGTGTTTACATTTGTTTTTTCTGAAATTGTCCACGTAAAAACTCTTGCGAAAACCTAATTTTGATAGACACTAGCTGTGGATCAGATATAATTATCTTAAAAAATCGCCAAATTTTTCCAGATTTTATTAAATTTTATTTTGGTAATTAGGTTGCAATAGTTGTTTTTTTGTGCTTAGTGTATCTGCTTTTCAAACCCGCTTACAACTCCAATCACAAAACATGGTTCACAAAAATAACTGACAAAATTGAGAATATAAAATCAAGAAATTCAACTCTGGCCATGTAATGGTACGACCGCCGCATTACTCATTATTTTTTCCATTGTTTTTTTTTTCAAAAACAGAGTTAGCTATATTACTTTTTTAATGATTTCTGAAAGTTTTTCAATGCATAATGAACGTAACGTAAAGTATAAATTGTGTAATAAAATAGCGTAAGAACAATATGTAACGAACTTAAGTTAGTTATTGAGCTAGCGTTGTGATGGTAAAGCGAAGAACCTTTTCTCAATTTGTTCTCAGCTTGAATGAACACTTTTCAATCGCATGTAAGTTATGATTTTTTATATTTAAGTTATGAACAAGCTGGTTTTTAATATGTACCAACATGAGTTTAACAAACTCGATTTAATAAAGTTTTGTCATCCTTTAGCATCAAGTACGAACTAATTAAATTCTAATTATGAACTATCTCGTAATTTTGCAACGTGTGGCAATTTTGCATATTGACGATAACGGGTGAACCTACTTAGACTGTGAAACTAGTATTTGTAAAGAAAACGTTAATTTGTTCTTATAGGATTAAAATGGAGCACTTTTCCACTTTCTCATTGTAGTGACTGAAGTAATCAATTTTCCAACACCTGAAAATACTTGTATCAAAATTCAATTATCAAAAATATAATTTGCATCATTTGAGAACGATAATTTCGTATATTATTCAACTAAGCTCGAACACCTGTTAGCTTGTATGGAACAATGGATAGTTGAATACAACGAAGAAAAATTCTTTATAATCAAGTTTCAATATGGAATAGAATGGTTTTAAAATGTATTTGGATCGGCAAAACATTCCGTCTTTGTAGTCTCACGTGACAAACATCTCCTTCTGGCAGCTGCAAATGCTGGTCTGGACATGAACGCACGAAGGTCTGGTGAACGCACGAAAGTCTGGACATAGGTACTTTCCGTCTGGGACGGTCTGGACATACCGACTTTCCGTCTGGGACCTCAACCTGGGAGATGAAATCCCGAGTAGACCTGCTGACAGATGCGACCCATTTTTTTTGTAATCGGAAAAGACAATCTCCTCGTGACCAAAAGGTGAAAAAAAATCAATTAATAGTTCGGTGAAAACGAAAAGATGATAGCCTGTATTGACAAAATACTATTTGCGTGCTTCATGATGAGATAATGATTTGAGAAAAACAAAAATTGTAAAACAAAAGCCTTGTTAGGTGGTAAGCGCTGAAGGTTTTTATAAATGTAAAAAAGGCAGAGAAGCATGGGAAGTTATAGATATCAAGGTCCGTGGCTGTTTATATTCACTAGATCCAAATAATTTGAAAGCACCGCCTTGTGCGGTCAAATAATGACCCGAATCGAAAACTTGCTGAAAAACTAATTTTGTAATTGCGTTGAACAGCCGTGATTACGGTGAAAAATTTTTTTCACTTCAAGACAGCCACATCTTTTATTGAGGAATGCAGTGAAAGTGGTAAATTTTTGTAAGATTTGCTGTTTTTAGCCTTGAATATTTGTAAGATTTGAGGTTGTTAAAGTAGAAATTTTTATTATCCCCGCCACCAATGAAGTTCTTACCAAAAAAAGCCAGTACGGCGGGTTCGAACCTATGACTTTCTTCTTGTCATTCACTTCTACTTCCACTGCATCACCTGTCACTTATTTCCAAGACGTTTTTCTTGAATTCATAGCAGATTTTTGCCACTTTATGGAGCACATGTGCATGGAATTTTCTGACGATTTACGTTTTTTGGCATTGAATTTTGGTAATATTAGCAATTTTTAGCGTTGTATGTTTGATTTTCACCAATTATGGAAAAAAATTTTTGGCGCTTATCGGATAATGGTTTCAAGGCTGTCGACAGAAAAAAAACGCCACTAAAAACTGCAAGACTTACAAACAATCGTTGCAAAAAGGTTTTATAACGGTGATTTTGCACGCGTGAGAGAGAGAGAGCGGTACTTAGCGTGAAAGTTTGATTAAGGCTCCAGGAAAAGATCTTGCAGCCAAAACCGATTGTGTCATTATTAAGAGGTCAGAGATCGTTTTTAAACTTTAAGGTCAAGTGGTCTGAAAAATCGCATGTGTCATATTTGACTGGAACTTTTTTTTGAACAGATTGCTTTAAAGTAACGATTTAGGTAATTTAAAAACTCATTTCGTCCCTGTCTAAAAATGTACCAGACCCCTTAGACGAAACTTGTAAAAGGGGTGTAAAACCACTCCTTCGAACTTCACATTCAACCTTTCACTATAAAGCAGAGTGTAATAGCTTTGACACAAAGCAAAGTTTTAGCAAATCAATATAGAGCAACGTATTAGCATCACAAAGAAACTTGTTACAATTGGGACGGATGATAGCAACAAGTGGTTTTGAGACGGCAATTTCTGATGGTCATCTGCACTGTATTTTGTCTGATCAAGAATCAGTTCGATGCTGGTCATCATTTTTTACCGATGAATCTGAAAACCCGAAAATTATAGAGCCGAATTTTGTCCTATTTGATAGGTTTTAGGATTAGTACTATTAAAATTAAGTTAAATTATATTTTTCGAATGATTATACGTATATTAGACCCAATTCTACACGCAATATAAATACTTGAATCTGATTGGATTATATAATCTAACGCTTTGCTTACTCGATATCATCCTCTGACCCAGAAGAAGATGCTGGGAGAACGGGTACCAATTTTACAAGTGGGCGGACGAGCGATCCTGTGGACGAGCGAAGAAAGGCTGAGCCTCTGACGCTATCGGAACCGCAACGGAGTTCAGTGATCAGAGTTGTAGTGTAGTAACCTCTAGGGTTGGCCTCTTCAACTAACCAAACCAGGTCACGGGTCTTTAGATGCTTCTCGGCAGACATCTGCCAATTAGAACGTCGGCTCAGCACCAGGACGTACTCTTTGATCCAACATGACCGAATTGCGTTAGCGTAAATCTGAGCGTAAATCTCCACTTACAATGATAAAACTCATCTACGACAATAACGGACGGAATAGCAGTTGCTTGGTTACCTAGTAGAAAAAGATGAGGTGTTATGGCGCCTAGGTCGGACGCATCAGCGTTTATGGGCCTTAGCAGATGGGTTAAAAGAGAATATTCCAGGAAACAAAAATTACTGTTCAAAACTTCGTCACTGAGGCGACGAGTACCGAGTATGGTGTAAAGTGTTCGTTTAAAGCCACGTACTAGCCTCTCTCAGATGCCACCTTTGTATGGCAAACTGAACCTCCACTTTATGCATTTGTGAGCCAATTCTGCGGCAATGTGGACGTTTTTCCATTTTTGATTACTCTATTTGAGCTCTTTCTCCGCACCAACAAAGTGAGTACCATTATCAGACCAAAAATTACTAGGTGTTTTTTGGAGGCAAATCGCTCTATGCCCATTACACATGAATTAGCGCCATGGACGGTACCAATTCTACATGGACAAGTTTTCAAACAAGAGGAGAGGGATCCCCCACCTCATCTCGGTAGTCATACGAATGACAGGGTAAGACGGGCCAAAGTAATCGACTCCGATGTTGATAAATGTAAAGATTGGTATGCATTTCTTTCTACTAGAAGGTCAGCCATGATGGGTTGATATGTGGCAGCGCGGAACATTCTGCACATAACACAGCTAAAATTTATCGAACGCTGTGATGACCTTTGGGATGTCAAGAACAATAGGATGTTTTACCTCAAAATCCACTTCAACCAATCGCTTCATGCGGCCAGTTGAACGGATTAGACCATTTGGTCTAACAAACGGGTAAAACGGCTACACCGTTTAACAGATTTTTTTCTCAAAGAGACCTTTTCTGTTGGGAACTAAAAGACACTCCATGAACGAAATACTGAAGACAACGCTCGGTTCGTCAAGCTCAGTGTGGTTTTTTATACTACCATCAAGATTACGGTAGCGTTCACGGGAGGGCAACTGCCGGAGTACGTATGCTGTTATCAGTAGCAATTTTTTATATGAATTGAGCTTATCAAAGTAAATTAGTTGCGGGGGCGCTTCCATCGTTGAGTTGGATACTAAAGTGGCCAGTGATGTGTTAGTTTTGTCATTTTTTTGTTGCTACACCCAGTTTTATGCTTTTAACCTCAATGCTTGGTTCAAACTGCGATTGGATGGTTCGTAGGAATTCTGGACCCTTACCCAGCTACTCGATTGCAAAACCTGTGCAGACATACCACGAGTACCGGCGTCTGCCGAGTAATCATATGAGGCAACGTGATTCCATTCGTCAACGCTAATATTCTCTAAGATGTCACTAACACAGTTTGCAATAAATATTGGGAGCTTGGTTGTAGAATTCAGCCGTTGCAAGACAGTAGTGCTGTAGTGCTGAAAACCTTGTTAAACTTCATTGTGCGAGCTCGACAGGCATCCTTTTTCAACCGAGCGGCCAGTAGCGCTGCCTATAATTCCAGCTTTGGAACTGTCATCCCCTTCATAGGTGCTACCCAAGCTCCGTTAGTAGCCCGTTCAAAATACTTATTCCAGCTTGGAAAAACGCGACGGCATTGAAAACTTCTTGCGAACTCCCACCAAATTTATGCAGTTCAACATGTTCCAATGTTTCCGAATAGTATCTCATAGTTATAAGGGATTTGGCATGCTTGGGTAGCTCTATAATTCATTCGAGATAACTTTCAACAGAGTATTTTTTGAAGCTCTTCATGCCTGTGCTGCCAGCTGACACGCTAGATGCCTTTTAGTAACAATCGGACGCCAACTGTAAAAGATGCCACTAGGTCAATTGGATCAAATATCTTAGACAACGGCAAACTGATGTTGACAAAACCTAATAGTACTCAAAATATGTTTCGGAGCAACTCGGTGGCAGTGAGCAATGATTTGCTCGAAGAAGCACCATGAAAATCTGCTGCAACTTTTAGTACTGTACGCATTTTCCCGGTGTGTTCGTTTTGAGTATGGGTTCATGTGGTAGGTGCCAATCCGTATCCCTCGGCTGCTCGATTATGTGAGTGTCTGGAACTGTTATTACATAACCTTTTTGATGGTGTTCACTTATGTTTTTCGGGTAATTTCCTTTTAATGTTCACCCCAGAGGCACTTTTTGAGAGGACTAAGCAGCACCAATGACGAAAAGTTATTGTTCGGGAATTGGATGTTTTCTTCAACCCACAGCATACCAACATCGGTTTTGACCACTATGAAATTCGTTGTGTCATGTATTTCAAAGGCGCGAACATCCGCTGCGGATAGTGGGTCATCCTGCTTTTGCGCGCCGCACGAATCCATATCGTAGCATGACTTATCATGACAAGCCAGTTCATAATTTTGTTAAACATAGGCTTCGAAACATATTGAGACCAATTTTCAACTTGACAGAATTGGACCGCTTAGCAGCCAACCTATGTACAAGTGAACAGCGAACGAGGAGTTGTCGGCTGAAAAGAACTCCAACGTAGGGATGGCGTGGTAGCCATCATGTCAGAGCATCATCTCAATGTCTCCATAGTTATATCTTATTGGATCTGGGACGGCCAAATGGGGTTGAGTTTCTTGCAAGGACTTAACCTCATTGAAATCGGAACCTACGTTTCCCATTTCCCTCACATAGGGACGTACAGTGAAAGCTTCGAAGTTTTGATCTCCGTGAGGTGTGACAGTCAATTGAAACACTTTTGTGTCAATGAGTTCATTCCTATATTCCCTTGACGATCAATTTTAATGCAGTAACATGCAATCCGATTCTAAGTGCGAGAATGTCGGACAGCAAGAGTTACCGCAAGCGGTATCGCATGAATCTGTCGCCGTACCATTAGTTCCAGAAGAGTTAGTCAGTTGCAATTCTGTCAGCTGTAGGAGGCCTTGGACATACGGGACAGAATACAAAGTTGTCGTCTTACTTGGATGCTGACGACTGGTAGACGGTTTACTACCACCTGCGCTTGACTTCGTACTATTGATGTCGTTTGTTGAGGCTTTAGCTGGAAAAAATTTTCAGCTTCATGGGGCTAGGTGTTATGAGAGCTTATGCAGCTATTTTTTCTACATTTACGAAAATTTGTGCACTGCCTGCACATGTGTTCGTCAAGCAAACAAGAGAAACATAGCTTTGCCTCAGCCACAACCCTGGCTCGCTGAGTGGGAGTCTTTTCCATAACTACAAGATTTTTCCAGAGCCGATGGCTGCCTTTACTTACAATGCACCAGGTGAAATATGTTGACAGAGAACTCTGATGCGGCTTCTGATGACTCTTCTGCTATGTATTTGCAGCAAATGCGTTTTATGCAATTTCTGTTCTTCTTAGGGAATTGGTGATATCCTCATTTCTTATTCTAGCGGCAGTATTCTTCGTTAAACCCAGCTTCAGTCCTCTACTTTAACCAGTCGTTAAAGTCCAGAACACTAGAATCCACCTAAAGTTTTTCGACAGTGAATAGTGACCGAAACTCCACCATATTGGGCAGTACCTTATGTACGGCAGATTTGAAAAGCGCAGCACACTTTAAATCCGAATCACATGAGAGTGATTTAAAATCACCGACAAGATTGAAATGCATCCTGAGTAATGAATGATGTTATCGCTATTGTGCATCCTCAATGGTAGAAAACTCTTCAGTTTGTCCAAATGGGCACTTACAAATGCCTGTGGTTGGTAAAATTTACTGGTTATGCGTAACCCGACACGTTAACAAGGTTTGCGTTTTCCGCTGCCTGCACCGGAGGCGTGGGATGCGATGGGCTAATCCAGCACAATGGTATTGGAACGATATGCCCGTATGATGGAGATATAACGGGCCTGACAAAAGGTGACGCGATGTTGTTTGTTGCACTGAAGGAATTAACGGGGATACTAAGATTGTGGCAAAATTGATTGCCAAATAAGATGGCAGACGGCACGGTTAGCAGTGTGTAGAGGAACTGCCGGCTAAAAATTGCTGAAAACGGCTGCATAATTTGTCACATGACTGGCGTTTAGGGTGTTGTTCTGAGAAAAACGCCTTACGTTTACATCATTGGGACTGACAATCAAAGGGAAGAGTTGATCCGATGGGACATTGTGCCATGTGGGCTTGAGGGGAATGGACAGTGTTTCGGGGTTTTTGGAGACGGATAAAATGCTGTTTCACTCTCGCCGCAGTAGTTGACGGAATCACAGAAGACCGAGGATGAACTAAGTGTTGAGGCGGGATTTAGTGTAGTGGGTTCACCAGTGAGTTCTGTTTCGTGTGGAATGTTAAATTGAGCTGAATTCTGTTGTTGTGCAGATTAAGGTTCTGGAAGATGCAGCTGACCAGGCACATCAAAACTTTTGCAACGAGTTGATCCGTTATTTGATTTGTCTGTGGATTGAATGAAAAATCAAGTACAAATTTTTGGGTATTCGGCGGTGCCGTAGCAAGAATCAGTGAACCGGGAGGTTGCATACGTGGCTGAGGTGGCGTGAGTGTGACCTTTTGTACGTTGGTTGGTACTTGGTCTATTTGGTTCACCACATCATTGCCTGAATGCCTATTTGCTTGCTTGAACCTTTGAACACTGACAGGTTGCTGCAGTTGAGAATGGAGTTATTCCCGATATAATGCCTCTAGCTGAGAAATAGAAATTGCAATCCCTGGCCTTGTGTACTGAGATTGCATTTCATGTTGCCGGCTATATTGCATGAGTTTTCTGAAGTATTAATAAAGGCAGTATCTTGAAGGGGATAATTGTCGGTCTGAACCAAGACGAGACAAAATTGACTCGCTTGAAGCAGTAAAAAAAATTACCTGATGAAAACAAATATTCCAATTACTGAACAAATTCTAACATCTCTTTGATCAGCTTTCTTTAATAAACTTACTTCACTTGAGTGGTGACTAAACAGGGAACGAATTTCCATCAGTTCAGCCTCATTTAACTCAGCTGCAGCACCGCACTGGCGATGACCATCCTCCAATTCTTGAAATGCCATCTGCTCCAATTGTTTTTTACGGTGCTTTTTGAGCACGGTGGTTTCATAGTTTTGTTTAGCGATGCGCATGGCGGCTTGTTCTTCTTTCACAGCCTCTTCGCGTATGAGCTTCGCCATAAGAAGTTTTTGTTTACGCTGGCTAGACATTGTTGACGTTGTTAGGCGCTAATATTTCCTAGACCGGCCTCGAAAATACCATGTCTCGGTCCGCAACTGAGTCAGTATAGCTGCTAGCCACATGCAAGAAATTATCATTGTTTTTAGTAACATCATCCAACCCTTAATGAATGACAGCATCAAATGAACTTGGGATCTCGGTTTTACAGGCCAAGTCAAAAGTTCCTCGTTTTTCTGTTCCGGTATATAAAGCATCGTTCCAAGTAGAAACCAAGCATTCAATTTTAACCAAACGTTCCGATTGACGGCATCAGTGATGTCCTTGTGGTTGTTAGGTACCCCAGAATTGAGAATAGATGTTGCACCTCATGGTTCCTTCAATTTATCATGTTTTGCGACCATGAACCTGAAATTGCTGATTTCGTAATTTAATGTAATTTAAAAACAGGTAAATGGAGATAGGATTATACCGACACCAAATGTTGACAATTTGATAATAAAGACAACGAGGAGCGGGAAAGAATTTGCCGAGTAACGTGCTTCTAAGCAAAGCGAGACAAAGCATGGAATCAGGCGACCGGTGAGGGAGGGCCGTTTTTCTGGACCACTAGGCAAAAAAAACTATGCTAGCGGACCTGAGTTCAGGAAGAACTATGCTAAGTGTAATTGTAGTTTACGACGACAGCTGGAAATGTCAAGAAACAATCTAACCGTAACTCCTGAATAAACTCAAGTCACGACAAGAAGGCAACAAGACCCTACCATCGAACAATCATACAGTTACACCGAAACAAACAGCACCAAAATTAAAATACTACAACAGGAGAGCCAGTAAATAAATGAAGTTGAAGAGGTCAGGAGACAATCCAGGTGTAACTCGTGAGGCAACTAAGTCGCACCCTAGAATGCTACAAGACTAAAACAACCAATCAACATACTAGCATAATCAACATACAGCAACAAAAACAGAAGCATACTTCATCACAAATGATAACATACTATATCGACGGAACGATTGGACACGAAAATGAAAATGAATTTTGGCGTTTTGAAAAATAACCGGAAATCGAAGGTTCGAAAAGCTAAAGGACGAACAAGTACGTGTACTCTACAATATTGAATTTTGAGCGACGAGAAAAAATTATGGCAATGCGATATTTTTAGGCTAGAGGTTTGGAATTTTTTCGCACCCTTTTTTGTTTTGATTTCTCGCCCAATCAACGAACCTATTTTTGAAGAAGTTAGCTTTTGGGCAAAATCGTCAAAATTTATACTTTTGTCCAATTTCTTCTAATTGTGGTCATTTTGTGCAATTTATTGATCACGGAACGGTCTTTAAGAAAAATGAACGAAGGCATGGTTTATCAATGTTCGGTATAGATTTTCTAAATTTTTTCGAATTGCCTGGAAATGGACATTTTAGATGTATTTTCTCAAATTTTTTTCTACATCGAAGTTATTATCTGTTATACAAACCGACTGAATACATTTTTTCGAATTTTCAAGAAAACAACCAAATAGTTGCAACATTGAAGTTTTTTAACTTTCACAATTTCATATTTATGGTGCGCTAATCCAGACCACTTAGCGGTGATTACTAGCCATTAGCTTGTCTGGTTTGCAAAACTGTACCACAACAGAAATCAAGTTAAATCAGTTCAGTCTTACAATTTTGCAGTTTTGTAAATCAGTCGTCAGAGGAGCCGTTTCGTAAACTAAACGTCAGAGACGTCCGAACCACAGACCCGCTTCATAGTGACATTTATTCCTTCACAATCCAGCTCAAGATGAGAAGCCACCTCTATGAGAAGCCGCTTGAGCGTTTCTTTGAAAAGTCGGGAAGTCGTCATCTCTTGCACCTTGAGTTGCATTGAGTGAATGGGAATGACCCAAATATGGAAGGCAACTGGTCAAAGGTCACATGCGACTGACCATCCTGCTTGCGCCACGCATCAACAAAATCGATGAAGGTTTCCACTTTGAAGTATGCAATAGAATCACTTCTAACTCCGTCCCTAATCATAGTAAATATATATATATATATATATATATATATATATATATATATTATACAGACGAACCAAACAGACTTAACAAACAGACGTACCAATATGTAGAATTTTCAACGAATGTGACTGGTTGAGAAAATTAAAACACTATACTTTTATAAGTTCAATTAGCCTAAATTGGACATAGCCTAATTCTAATTTATATTTTTGAACGCATCTGGTCATGCCTCAATGGCCCGTGGGACTTGATATGAATCTATTACAACCGAACGTGAGACCAGTCCCCCCAATAAATAAATTTTTTCTCTTTCGGCTTTAAAATATTGCGATTTCTGAGCAGCATATATATGTAAATAAACATGTAACAAAAACTAATCACTTGTTTAAAGTTGCATAAAAGTAATATCTTCCTAATTCGTGACAAACTATGTTCAGTTTTCTAACATAACTTAATAAAAAGGTATTTGAATCCTGCTACGCTTCTCTCTATTGATCTCTTTCGTGTAGGTTAAAATTTTCTGCTATAACTTTTTGTTTAAAATTGGTCTGCGGCGTTTCTCTTCTGATTGTAATGGGAACTTTGATCCGTTTTCGCAGAAAATTACGTACAATTAAACTTTTGGTCTAATTTGAGTTACATTCTGATTATAAAAAATGTTAAGGCTACGTTTTTTTACGATAATTGGTACATTTTCTAAAATTTCGAAAAGTTTATAAGCGGTTTTTTGTTTGTTGAAGGTTACTGAAAAACCTATATAATGACAATCTTTCTGTTATGAGATCACCTGGAATAATTTTTTGTCTAGAAGGAGTTCTCGCGCAGTATCGTATTTGTTGTTCAGAGAGCAAACTTTTTTGCCTTTGTTAATCTTTTTGTTGACTCAAGTGCCCCATTATTATTCTGTTTATGCCCCAACTTTTAAGCCCAAACTTAATCTATTTGTTAAAACAAGTGAATTGGAAAGTTTTATTCTTGTTTTCAATGAAACTTGATGACGAACAGACATAAAGATCTGATTGCTGAAACCAATTTACTGATAACTTTGTATATTTAATTTCTGTATGTCAATTCCTTATCATTTAGTGAACTTAAATGTCTACATTTTTCAGATATTTATATCTACATGAAGGTATTCGTTTTCATTTCATGTTTCTTAAACGACAGAGTTGTTTAGTAGTACACAGTTCTAAAGTCACGTCTGCTTAGCACACGAAATAAGTAGCTATCGGTATAACAGCCTTAGGTTAAAAAAGCTCATTCGGGCTCTGCCTTAGATCCGATCACATTTATGGAACAAATGTTGTTTCCTCAGTGATCAATTTTAATCGTTCCGTAAGGGTGAACTAAAAAATGATTATTTAAATAGTGGCGCGGATTTCCTGAAATTTTTTGCTTTTCAAAAATTGGAGCTTTTGTTTTTTCACTGCCCCCCAGCTTAAAGAAGACATGTGATTTATAATCTGAAGCACACATTAAATAATGACAATCTGTGTACCTGTAAGTGCTATATGTATTGGGGAGTTGCATAAAGTATTGCGGGGGGGGGGTGCAAAAATAAAATGCATTTGAAATATGTGATGACGTTGTTGAAGCCTCTCAAAATTTTGGCAATTACAATTTGTTAAAGATCCTCTACAAACCGCTCTTAAACTAGTGTGATCAAACATGACGTTTCAGACAATTTTAATATTCCATATGATCAGCTGAACCGGTGCCAGGTGTGATTGACAAGTCATACCCGGGTTAGAGTCCCATTGATCTGCAAAAGCGATGCACAATAAATTCATTGAACAACATTAATGGATCACTAGCGGTTCATTGCCATTTATATATATATATATATATATATATATATATATATAATACAGACGAACCAAACAGACTTAACAAACAGACGTACCAATATGTAGAATTTTCAACGAATGTGACTGGTTGAGAAAATTAAAACACTATACTTTTATAAGTTCAAAATTAGCCTAAATTGGACATAGCCTAATTCTAATTTATATTTTTGAACGCATCTGGTCATGCCTCAATGGCCCGTGGGACTTGATATGAATCTATTACAACCGAACGTGAGACCAGTCCCCCCAATAAATAAATTTTTTCTCTTTCGGCTTTAAAATATTGCGATTTCTGAGCAGCATATATATGTAAATAAACATGTAACAAAAACTAATCACTTGTTTAAAGTTGCATAAAAGTAATATCTTCCTAATTCGTGACAAACTATGTTCAGTTTTCTAACATAACTTAATAAAAAGGTATTTGAATCCTGCTACGCTTCTCTCTATTGATCTCTTTCGTGTAGGTTAATATTTTCTGCTATAAGTTTTTGTTTAAAATTGGTCTGCGGCGTTTCTCTTCTGATTGTAATGGGAACTTTGATCCGTTTTCGCAGAAAATTACGTACAATTAAACTTTTGGTCTAATTTGAGTTACATTCTGATTATAAAAAATGTTAAGGCTACGTTTTTTTACGATAATTGGTACATTTTCTAAAATTTCGAAAAGTTTATAAGCGGTTTTTTGTTTGTTGAAGGTTACTGAAAAACCTATATAATGACAATCTTTCTGTTATGAGATCACCTGGAATAATTTTTTGTCTAGAAGGAGTTCTCGCGCAGTATCGTATTTGTTGTTCAGAGAGCAAACTTTTTTGCCTTTGTTAATCTTTTTGTTGACTCAAGTGCCCCATTATTATTCTGTTTATGCCCCAACTTTTGAGCCCAAACTTAATCTATTTGTTAAAACAAGTGAATTGGAAAGTTTTATTCTTGTTTTCAATGAAACTTGATGACGAACAGACATAAAGATCTGATTGCTGAAACCAATTTACTGATAACTTTGTTTATTTAATTTCTGTATGTCAATTCCTTATCATTTAGTGAACTTAAATGTCTACATTTTTCAGATATTTATATCTACATGAAGGTATTCGTTTTCATTTCATGTTTCTTAAATGACAGAGTTGTTTAGTAGTACAAAGTTCTAAAGTCACGTCTGCTTAGCACACAGAAATAAGTAGCTATCGGTATAACAGCCTTAGGTTAAAAAAAGCCCATTCGGGCTCTGCCTTAGATCCGATCACATTTATGGAAAAATGTTGTTTCCTCAGTGATCAATTTTAATCGTTCCGTAAGGGTGAACTAAAAAATGAGTATTTAAATAGTGGCGCGGATTTCCTGAAATTTTTTGCTTTTCAAAAATTGGAGCTTTTGTTTTTTCACTGCCCCCCAGCTTAAAGAAGGCATGTGATTTATAATCTGAAGCACACGTCAAATAATGACAATCTGTGTACCTGTAAGTGCTATATGTATTGGGGAGTTGCATAAAGTATTGCGGGGGGGGGGGGTGCAAAAATAAAATGCATTT
>NC_134477.1:6101908-6154174 GCF_964194025.1 Convolutriloba macropyga
AAATCTTTTGTGATAAAAAAAAGTCAAAAAAAAACATTGAAATAAGACCCTAACTAAACAATGTAATGTACTTCACTAGAAACAACATGGGAAAAGAACCTAATGAGACTCGGCAAAGTTAGAAAATACGTTTTTGTTTTCTCAAAAACAAGTAAGTTCGAATAATGAAAACCATTAGATATCGATTGAAAACCTTATACGGGTTTATATTCATTATACTTCATGAAAGCATTGAGATCTCTCACTATACAGAATGTGTCATACGTCAACAGAAGGAACAGTAAAAAAACCAAAATCAAAAATTACACTAGGATGTTGCGAAAAACCGGCATCGAAGCCATTAAAACGACAAGCAATGCACTAAAAATATTAGATATCTTCGACTGTGTCCTTCTCGCTCCGACTGTGTGTTTCTCGATTAACAATGATTTCTTATCTGACACTTAGTTAATGGTACCAAGTAGACAAAAACGAACTGTAGAGTGCAAATTTTTGAAAAATAAGTCTAAATATTTTCTTTATGGCATCTGATTTCAAAGCCACAAAAAATTTAGCTAACAACTGAAATCATTAAAGCAGTTCCTCTATTAGCCGTTAAAACAGCCGTTAAAAGACGTTAAAACAAAAAACAGTGCAATGAAAATTTTCAAAATGCTCAATTTTACTGAAACCAATAATATTACATGTGACCTGTAAATAATGAGACAAGATAACAAGTTGACAAAAAGAAGAGAAAAGTACGAGCTTCAAAATTCGTTTTTAAATTTTTGAAATCATTTGACTCATGGTTGAAAAACTCTATAAATAGAAGTCAAAACGACAATAAGCTTCAGTTAACTAAAAAACAGTTAGGTTTCTTTGGAACACTTCAGGGAAGCCAAATGGAACTGTCATTGGTACGCCTTGATTTGAATTGCTCTGCTCTGTAATTAACGTAAAAAAGAAAAAAATGAGAAAAATTTAAAAAATAGACTTCGACTGACTACAATCCAATTCTTTTTGGACCTCAAGAAATAACTATCAAACTAAAACTTAGCTTGTTATTGCCATTGATCCGCTAGGAACACGTAATTATTCCGAATTTTATCAATATATAAAATTTGACAAACAAAATCAATATATCAAAAATGATACATCGAATTAGCAAAAAACTGCAAAAATTTTGATTCAAGAACTTTTTCGATGAATCCACAAGTTAATGTAGCGTTCTCTGAAGCTAAAAATGATTCTGTCAGCAGTTTTTTGGTATGGTAATTCGGCAATTATAAACAAAGTGGACTAAAGACGCCTATTTCGTGAAACTTTATGCAAAAGGCAGAGAAATGGTTTTACCAAAAATTTAGACATTGCTCTTCGGTTATCAGAAGTAAAACCAACATCGCTATTGCTACCATTTTTAAGATGTTTTTTAGCAAATTCGCAAAAAAATTGCGGACAAAAACGACAAATTAAAACAATAACAACAAAAAAATTCACAGGTAAAAATTCACAAAACTTTGAAACTCAATAACTCCGTAGAAAAAACGAAATTCAAAAAAAAACTTTGAGGTATGTTTTCCACATTGGACGGCTTTCCATTTATACCACTGACCACCTTCTGCGATGAATATATCAGTCAGCCAGTTTTGACTGAACAAAAAGCACATTTGAGTATAAAGTTTGCCCCCACTAAAGTGGGTGGGTACAGAGAGCTGCAGTCGTACTTATTAGCGTTGTTGAGATATCATTGGCTGCATTTCTCATTGAAATATTCTCCGACACTACTTCCACAATATTTTTTCTTTTATTTTTACCACAGTTATGTATTGTTGATATTATTATTCTAAATTGTTCGTTTTTGTCATAACGCTAATTTCTGTGAAAATTATATGCCAAATTCTTTTGTGACATTGTATAACTAATAAGCAGACTTTACATCAATCTACCAATTACGAAATTTGTTATCTTGAAGGACATCGCCTTACTAAAATTTTCTCCCATTGAACTATTTTTCAGGTTCACCTCTTTTTATTTGTACGATAATAAATTAAAAACACGCTTGATTTTGACAAAAATTTATTTAAAAAATTCCAAAACTGATGGGTTGTTTTTTTGTTTGTTAGGTTTGGATTTTTCAAGCCGAATAATTTTGTCGTTCCAATTCAAAACTAAGATAGGAGACTTAATCGGCTTTTTGGTAACTCCTTTCGTGAATCCCCTATTCAACAGAAAATCATCCCTCCTGCATCTATCATTTGACATCAACTATGCAAAGAAGTTCTGAGCTGTTCGTTTTAAGATCATGCAGGTTGTTCGTTAAAAAGTTAAAATGAAAAAAAAACTTAGTTCACAACAAGTAAACAATGCTCTTCTATGGAAAACCAGTTCAACTTTCTATCCGCTTTTCGATAATGCTACATTAGATTTGAGAATCTCCAATTTTTATAACCGTTTTTTTCAAGAAGATTTTTTTAAAATTATGTTATGTCCATCATTCTTCTAGACTTCCTGACCATCCGTATATCTTTTATCTACATTATATCAAAACGAAAGAAAAAACAAGATGGCAAGATAGAGAGAGAAAGAAAGAAAGACCAAGGAAACGACAGAACGACATAGAAGAGAGGGAGAGAGAGAGAGAGAAGAGAGATAGAAGAGAGAGAATAGAGACTGAGGAAACAATAGAGAGACAGAGAAAAGAAAGAAACAAAGAGAGAGAGAGAAAGAGAGAGATAGAGAGAGAGAGAGAGAGAGAGAGAGAGAGAGAGAGAGATAGAGAAGACAGAGAGAGCCTCTAAGAGGATCCTCTAAGATCCTCTAACAGATCCTCTATGAACCGCTCTCAAATTAGTGCGATCAAACAAAAAGTTCGAGAAAATTATATTCTTTCATTTGTTCAGCTGAACCGTTGCCAATTGTGATTGAAAAGATATAACAAGTTCAATATTTGGCTTCTACAATTTTTTTAAAAATTAATTTTGAGATGCTAAGGTTTTTTCGTTCCGATCATGAAACAATCGTGAATTTTTTTCTTACATACAAGGAAGTTAGTAAAACCAAATCCAATAACTTTACTTATTTACTTTGCAGACCTTATCTAAGCGTGAACTGGTCTTCAAGTAAGTAAAAAGAACTTCTACTTTGTTTTCGATTACCTCATTTGTATTCATGTTTTGAATTGCTCTTTTTCCTTTTCATTAAAATCTCGAAAAGATTTTGCTTAAAAACTCAAAAACTTTTTAAGGCTATTAATGGTAATTTTGGACTGAGAAAATTACATGAAAGAAATTGTTTTTTTTTTAATTTACGTGTTCCAGATTTCAAAAGAATTCAATTGAAGCATTATAATCTTTCGTGACATCATAAAAGTTGTGCAGTTTTCTGAAAGAAGTCTAGCAACGGACGCATCAATTTATGAATGATCACAGTTTAGTAGATATGTATTGAAAAACACTCTGTGTTATAACTAGAAAACGATTCATAGAAACTCTTTACAAATTTCTGCTTCCTCAAATTAAATACAAAGATGATTTTAAAACCACGTTTCTTGAGGCACAACAAAAACTTGTTCTGCACCCTGTAAGATGTTAAAAAAATGTTTTTCATTTATTTTTATTCTAAAAGCGCAGTTCCCTAATAAAATAAAACATAACTCTGCTAAAATTAGAGAACAAATTTTGTTGAACAGTGTGGTACGGTTGTACCTTAATTTAGTTCATATTCATTAAGTTGTACTAAACAATTTATTCTTGTCCTTGTCAGACTAAAAGTCATCATTTCATTATACTAGTATTTTACCGCCGACTAAAAAGTCAATATTTCATATTGTTCACATCGCCCACTTTTGATTATTATTCATTCTCTTGAATCTTGTTACTGAATTAAGTTGCATTCAATCTAGTCTGTTTTGCATCAATCGAAGTCCTATTGGATTTGAGAAGGAAATCCACTCTCAGTAATTTGGTTTGCATTCGCAACACGATTGCTACTAATTCTAAAAGTGGTAATCCACTAATTCAATAAAAGTTGGATTCGCGCCTCGAATCCATTCAACTAAATCTAAGTGGATTAGTGACACAAAATTATATCTCTACAGTCAGAGATAACACATGGCGCAGTAAGCAACTAAAGAACGTGCACTCTTGGGAATCGAACCCTTTTGGGACAAACCAACACTCGAACCTCCATTGCGATGGGAGAGATGGCAGATTATGTTAAAACTGGCTATCATGGCTAAAGAGGGAATATCAATTGACACCCTCCTTGAAGATCCTCCGGACAAAGTCACTCTACCTCCAGAAACCATTTACGAAGCTGATGTCGAAAATAGCACAGCTCAAAGTGAACAAGACCGTCGTACTAGAAACGAGCAACTTAAAAATTCGTGGCTCAATAGATGTCAAAAAATAGAACTGGTTGGCATACTATGTGGAGAAAAACCTTGGAAGTACTGTGATAGTAAATTAGTCTCTCTAATATATCTCAGCTTGGGAATAGAAGGGAGACAAATATTCGGTTCACAAGAACCGAATATCCAGATAGATAGAGTGACAACAAAAATCCTTTGGGATTGCCTTGATGGTGTATTCACGAAGCAAAAAATATCACATTTGATCGATACACGTTTCTCACTCGGAAACAAATGAAAGGAGAACCGGTGGAAAAGTTCTACGGGTGTCTTAGAGAGTTGTCTCTAAACTGCGATTTGGGAAGTCACGAAGAATCGATCATCCGAGATGTCTTTATTGCTAATATGCAAGATGGTGAAATTCAACGGGAACTACTCAAAGAGACACGGACGGCTAAAAAAGCTCTCGAGGTGGCAATGAACATTGAAATGGGAATACAAAACCAATTGAAAATTTCTGGAACTTCCATTCCCAACACTACAAATGAAATTTGAAGTCAATCAATAAATAGTGTCCAAGGATCGTGGAATAGAACCCGAGCACCGACAAATCAATTTGTTAAACCTACGATTTGCCCAAACTGTGGCTATGGCTGGACTCCCTCTCATAGAAAAAATTGTCCTGCACGTGGAAAATCGTGTAAAAATTGTGGAATCGCTAATCACTTTGCAAAAGTTTGTCGCAAACCAAAACAACCTAGTAAACCGAAATCTAGAGTAAACAATGTAGATGACTCGGTTTCTGAGGCGGCTACAATAGGTACTTCAACAACGGCGGCAGAACAAGTTAACAACATCAGCAAACTCCTACAGCAGAAAAGTATTTACGATGCTAATTATGATTCTGATTACGATGACTATAACGATAACTGTGTAGCTGCAATTTCCATCAAAAACGACACACGTGAGGTAGAACCTGTAAATTTCGACATTTGTGTTGGAAATACATAGACAAAAGCATTGGTGGATTCGGGCAGCGTATGCACTATTGTCAACAAAAGTCTGGCGGACACAGTGGTGTCAGATTGCAACGAAAGCTATTGGGTGGAGTCACCCGAAATACATGATTTGAAAACCTTTTCAAATGATATAATCAAGATTTTAGGTGTAATCAACACATCAATAAAGTGTAATGACTGGATAGCCACGGGCATTGATGTCACTGTCGTGGAAGATGGTCACCGACCCATCATTGGACCAGACCTATTCCCAAAGCTAGGCCTTTCTGTTATACAATTGAAACAAGTTGCTAATATTGATCAAAATCAATGTCCAATCAAGGGGCAGATCTCTTTTGATTTTCCAGACCTCATCACCCGTGCCGGTAAATCTTTAAAACATTCAGTAAAGTCGACATTCCATAATGAATTTACACCTACACATCAAAAAGGACGACGAGTTCCAATTAATTTACAACCACTTGTTAATATAGAACTTAAAAAACTACTTGATGAAAAACACATCATAAAATTAAGCAGTTGTTCAGATAAAAATTTCATTTCTCCTATAGTCATTACAGTTAAAAGAGATAAAACAGTTAAATTAGCTTTAGATTCCAAAATCTTAAATAAATCTATTCATAAAAACAAATACCAAATGCCAAATATTGATAATTTGATTGACACAATTCAACAGAATTTAAATACATCCGCATCACAAGAAACAGCGTATTATTCAACACTGGATTTGAAGTACGCATACAGTCAACTTAAATTAGATCCGGAAACGGCTTAACATTGTAGCTGCAATTTCCATCAAAAACGACACACGTGAGGTAGAACCTGTAAATTTCGACATTTGTGTTGGAAATACATAGACAAAAGCATTGGTGGATTCGGGCAGCGTATGCACTATTGTCAACAAAAGTCTGGCGGACACAGTGGTGTCAGATTGCAACGAAAGCTATTGGGTGGAGTCACCCGAAATACATGATTTGAAAACCTTTTCAAATGATATAATCAAGATTGTAGGTGTATTCAGCACATCAATAAAGTGTAATGACTGGATAGCCACGGGCATTGATGTCACTGTCGTGGAAGATGGTCACCAACCCATCATTGGACCAGACCTATTCCCAAAGCTAGGCCTTTCTGTTATACAATTGAAACAAGTTGCTAATATTGATCAAAATCAATGTCCAATCAAGAGGCAGATCTCTTTTTATTTTCCAGACCTCATCACCCGTGCCGGTAAATCTTTAAAACATTCAGTAAAGTCGACATTCCATAATGAATTTACACCTACACATCAAAAAGGACGACGAGTTCCTATTAATTTACAACCACTTGTTAATATAGAACTTAAAAAACTACTTGATGAAAAACACATCATAAAATTAAGCAGTTGTTCAGATAAAAATTTCATTTCTCCTATAGTCATCACAGTTAAAAGAGATAAAACAGTTAAATTAGCTTTAGATTCCAAAATCTTAAATAAATCTATTCATAAAAACAAATACCAAATGCCAAATTTTGATAATTTGATTGACACAATTCAACAGAATTTAAATACATCCGCATCACAAGAAACAGCGTATTATTCAACACTGGATTTGAAGTACGCATACAGTCAACTTAAATTAGATCCGGAAACGGCTTAACATTGTAACTTTAATATCATTAGCGGTGAGAAAACTGGAACATACCGTTTTATTACGGGCTTCTACGGTTTAACCGATATGCCAGCAGCTTTCCAAAAAGTAATGGATTATACATTAGTCGGACTTCAAAATACTTACTGTTTTTTTGGATGATATTATAGTAGTTAGTCGTGGCTCTAAAGATGACCATTTAAAACTTGTCTATAAATGTTTAAAGAAAATAGACGAGGAAAACTTACGAATTAACTTACCTAAACGTCATTTTGCTAAGACCGAAATAGAATGTTTGGGTCATAAGTTTAGTCAATCAGGAATAGCTCCACTTGAGTCAAAAACAGCGGCAATCGCTTCACTACCAGCACCTAAAAATTTAAAACAACTTAGATCCTTCTTAGGTTCTGTCCATTACCTCGGAAAGTTTATTCCTAATTTGTCTCAACTGTGTCATCCCCTTCGTCCTTTCTTAAACAAGAACACAAAATTCATTTGGAACACTGAACATGATACACATTTCCAAGCAATTAAAGATAAAGTTGCAAACACCACAGAAAATACACACTATAATCCTCACTTGGAAACGCGGATCAAATGCGACGCTTTAAGAGCGGGTTTGGGAGCAGCATTAGAACAACTTTCGCCTTCAGGATGGCACACAGTTGCATTCGCGTCTCGTTTCCTCAACTCTAATGGGGAACGCTATAGTATTAATGAACTCGAATTATTAGGTGTGGTGTGGTCTGTAGAATATTTTAAATATTTTTTATTTGGCAAATCTTTCACAATTATCACAGATCATCAAGCATTACTATCCATTATGAAAGAACATAGATCAAACAAATCTTATAATAGTAGATTAACACGCTGGATTGATCGTCTTTTACCTTTTGATTTTAACATTGAACATATACCCGGTGCAAAAATGGGGCTGGTAGATTATATTTCTCGTCAACCAAATTAAAAAGCAAAAGTTACAAACAAATATGACTAGGAATTTGTGGTAGCAACAATTACCCGCATTTGTGACGCGATTGCAGCAATTTATGTAAATACCACACCACAAACTTGTCAATCACAGCACTTTAACAGCGTTCCTCACACAAATTCCACACGTGCCTCGCATCCTCGCTTAACAAACAATTCTCAATTGCTTTCTGCCATTAATCGAAATACAACTCCGTTGCTTCTTGAAAATTCTGCATACGCAGCACAATTCCACTCTCTCTCTCTCTCTACCAGCAATACAAAACCAGTTCAAATCCAGTCAAAATTCAATTGCCCCTTATACACATCACATATCCTTTCAATCAGTAATCACAAAATGAGCAGCTCTGCATCTAATCCGCAAACTCCCCCTACACACAGCCGGGTCACATTCCAATCTACCCCCAATTCCAATACCACCCGCTCATCAAATGACGGACAAACTTCCCCCAACTTAGAATTGTCAAAAGAAGAGGTCTTTGAAAATAATCTGACACAACTTTTCACAAAGGGATTCTTAGCAGTCCTCACTAGTAAGGACGCTGTTCTGAAAGAAGTACGCGACTGCGTTCTCCAAAACGACCCCCAAAGGTGTAAGGAAGTGAATCCTTACCTCTTCTCAAACTGGAGGGATTTGCATGTTCGCTCGGGATGTGTTTGTGTGGACGAACGCGTTGCGATTCCACACTCAATTCAAGACGCGGTCTTGGAAAGCCTCCACTTAACGCACCCAGGAAGTTGGGGCATGATAACGCTCGGGCAATACGCGTTCTGGCCGTATATGCATCGAGAAATTTTGAATAAAGCGGCCACATGCAAGCCTTGCACTGATATTGGTAAGAATCTTAAACCTGTTATTCCGGCGTCTAAATGGAAACCTTTATTGCCATGTACAGAACCAAATGAAGAAATACAAATTGACTTTGGAGGTCCCATCACCAATGAAAAAGATCAAGATATCTATTTTCTTGCATGTATTGATCGTTTTTCTAAATATCCTTCTGTAGAAGTAGTTGATAAAGCTAATGGACCTAATGTTATTAAATTTCTTGATGATTACATTCAAATTCACGGTGTCCCTCGAAACATCAGATTAGATCAAGCACGTTGCTTAATAGGTTATAAAGCTAAAAACTTTTGTAAACAACATAATATTAACATTATCACTGCCCCAGCAAATGATCATAGAGCTATAGGATTAGTGGAGCGTTTGATACAAACTATTAAAAGACGCTTAGGCTGCATGAAATTAGACACTAGAAATAATACATTTACAATTAAAGAAGCAATTAGGTCAATTGTATATCAATTACGTATCTGTAAACAAAAGACAACAAACGTAACACCTTTCCAAGCACATTTTGGAAGAAAGCCAAATACACCACTAAGTAATATAAGTACAACACCTAAATCATCTAATCTTTCATATGAGAACATTCTTCACCACTATTTAGACGCTGATACTGTCCCGGTTGAGGACTACTTAGACGAAAATGGATGGGTAACGGGCGATCGCAGCGACATTTTGATTGACAAGGCCATGCAGAGGGCTCAGGTAGACGCGGGTCGTCGCTACAATGGCGATCACAACAAGTCTGTCTCTCGCTTCATCCTGCACCCAAAATTGAACAACCCAATACCGCGGACAGAGCAATCACTTGACCTAAAGTTGGCCCGGAAGGTAACGAAGCGCTCGAAACGAGATCTTCGCGGACTCTGGGAAACTCTGGCCCCCGGCAGTACAGTGGTCCGTACTTCCAACACAACTACAGTCATCAAGGAGCCAGGAGTACCGGAAGTCAGTGTACGCAATAGCGATATTGCTAAGTTCGGCACTCGTGCCGAACGTAATACTGATTTATGGGAGTATGCAAAACGTCGACCTTTGCCGTATGAAAAAACGACCGAGGAAAAGATCGCGCAACACACAAAAGAGTTGAAGAAAAAATTTCGCGGAGAAATTAAGATCCGTCATCGCCATAATCAGTCTGATGCAGCATCTGGAGTCTCGCCTGCAAACATTAACATCTCGAAAGCGATGGCGTCTAGAAAACCCCGAAAACCACAAGCAGGAGGCAAACGTTCCCGAACTGCATCCACGACACTGAACACCTCTAATGCATCATCAGTTGCTGCCTCCTCTGTGACATCTTCAGTTGCCTCTCCATCAACTTCACATACTAAACGTAATCGCCGCGCGCCTGACTATTACGGATTCGAAAGTTCGGTATGCTCCCTGAGTGACGATGCAGCTGCACCCGTATCTAAAAAACAACGATCCGCAAATCCAGTAATAGAATCTATTATACAAGAAGAAGCAGCACAGCCTCCCGTTCCTGATACGGATTATGAATTGCAGGTGGTGAGCCCCCTTGCACCCCCTCCAGTGGGAACATGGTCACCCGTGGAGTATGATTATGACGATTATGCACGGGAGATAAGTATGAGCGTCTTTGATGCCGGAAATCAAAATTAAATCAAAACTAATTAAACTTCATCATTTTGTTCAATTGTCCAAATTTCAATCTTGTAATTGTTGAGTTAAACTTGGAAAAGTATTATTTTTCCACTCATTTTATGTTTCATGTTTACCTTAAATTTGTGTTAGTGTTGGATATTCTTTGTTAAATTTTGATGTTGCTAATATAGCCATATCTTTGATGTTATACTTTTACTGGATTCGCATCGCGAATGTGATTTAATTTAATTTGCACGCATACATTTTACGGGAAATGATTAACCGTTTACATTGTTCTAATTTATTTCAACATTCGAGCCACTTTTCCAATGTTCATCACCCACTTGTCTGTTGTTGCTCATAATCTTTATTATTTATACTAATCAGTACATATGTTAATATAATCATTTATTTTTAACTGTGCAGTTTAACATTTTGCTCAGCCCAGGATATGTGGTACGGTTGTACCTTAATTTAGTTCATATTCATTAAGTTGTACTAAATAATTTATTCTTGTCCTTGTCAGACTAAAAGTCATCATTTCATTACACTAGTATTTTACCGCCGACTAAAAAGTCAATATTTCATATTGTTCACATCGCCCACTTTTGATTATTATTCATTCTCTTGAATCTTGTTACTGAATTAAGTTGCATTCAATCTAGTCTGTTTTGCATCAATCGAAGTCCTATTGGATTTGAGAAGGAAATCCACTCTCAGTAATTTGGTTTGCATTCGCAACACGATTGCTACTAATTCTAAAAGTGGTAATCCACTAATTCAATAGAAGTTGGATTCGCGCCTCGAATCCATTCAACTAAATCTAAGTGGATTAGTGACACAAAATTATATCTCTACAGTCAGAGATATCACAAACAGAAATCGGAGTATATTTCAATGAAAATTGCACCCAATAAAATCATAATAACACAAAGAAGCAACGAGTAGTAATCTTGGTCCTTAGTGTTGTCGAGATTATGTTGGCTGAATTTTTCATTGAATTATGTTCCGACATCTCTTCCACAAAATTTTTCTCTATATTTACAACAATTATGCATGGTTTTTATCACTATATATAATAAGTGTCATCTATTAGTCATATTTTGTCATAAAATTAAACCCTGTGAAAACAATCTTTGGTTTTTGAATGACATTATATGACTAATAGGCACACTTTACATCAATGTAAGCACAAGGAAAGTTGTGTATTATTCTCGTTCTAGCCGATTTTTTTGTTTCATTTATGATCACAGGGATACAAATCTGCTTCTCATACGAAAACTGGGAAGGTGAATGTAATATTTTTCAAATAATTTTTTATATCAGATTGCAAGGAATTTTCTGCGATCATCCATTGTACGATTTTCCACTGTTGATTTTGGGCTGCATTTCATTAACTTTTTTATGCATTTTTCTCTTGGAATTTTTTTTGAGCCCGATATCATTTTTTATTCTAAAGCCAAAAATTATTTTAAAAAAGCTGGTTACACTTTTACAAGGAAGTTAGTACAAGGAAGTTAGTACAACCAAATTCAATAACTTTACTTATTTACTTTGCAGACCTTATCTAAGCGTGAACTGGTCTTCAAGTAAGTAAAAAGAACTTCTACTTTGTTTTCGATTACCTCATTGTATTGATGTTTTGAATTGCTCTTTTTCCTTTTCATTAAAATCTCGAAAAGATTTTGCTTAAAAACTCAAAAACTTTTTAAGGCTATTAATGGCAATCTTGGACTGAGAAAAGTACATGAAAGAAATCGTTTTTTTTTAATTTACGTGTTCCAGATTTCAAAAGAATTCAATTGAAGCATTATAATCTTTCGTGACATCATAAAAGTTGTACAGTTTTCTGAAAGAAGTCTAGCAACGGACGCATCAATTTATGAATGATCACAGTTTAGTAGATATGTATTGAAAAACACTCTGTGTTATAACTAGAAAACGATTCAAAGGAACTCTTTAAAAATTTCTGCTTCCTCAAATTAAATACAACGATGATTTTAAAACCACGTTTCTTGAGGCACAACAAAAACTTGTTCTGCAACCCGTAAGATGTTAAAAAAATGTTTTTCATTTATTTTTATTCTAAAATCGCAGTTCCCTAATAAAATAAAACATAACTCTACTAAAATTAGAGAACAAATTTTGTTGAACAGAAATCGGAGTATATTTCAATGAAAATTGCACCCAATAAAATCATAATAACAAAAAGAAGCAACGAGTAGTAATCTTGCTCCTTAGTGTTGTCGAGATTTTGTTGGCTGAATTTTTCATTGAATTATGTTCCGACATCTCTTCCACAATATTTTTCTCTATATTTACAACAATTATGCATGGTTTTTATCACTATATATAATAAACCTTTTTGTCATAAAATTAAACCCTGTGAAAACAATCTTTGGTTTTTGAATGACATTATATGACTAATAGGCACTTTACATCAATGTAAGCACAAGGAAAGTTGTGTATTATTCTCGTTCTAGCCGATTTTTTTGTTTCATTTATGATCACAGGGATACAAATCTGCTTCTCATACGAAAACTGGGAAGGTGAATGTAATATTTTTCAAATAATTTTTTATATCAGATTGCAAGGAATTTTCTGCGATCATCCATTGTACGATTTTCCACTGTTGATTTTGGGCTGCATTTCATTAACTTTTTTGTGCATTTTTCTCCTGGAATTTTTTTTGAGCCCGATATCATTTTTTATTCAAAGGCAAAAAATTACTTTAAAAAAGCTGGTTACACTTTTAAACTGTTTTTGAGTCTAAATTGGTTGAATCGAAAATGGAGTTGGCTTCAAATATCCAACTTGCAGGCAAAATGAAGAAAACACCTCTCTTGTTGAATTTATGAGGAACAGTTCGAGCATGTTTTGAAGAACTCCTAGGGCGAGTTGCCGTTATCAACAAACATTCACCGCATCTTAAACAGGATCACTGTATTTTATCCTCATTGGTTTAGCATAGGTTCACCGTAAAATTAAGCAATGACTATTTATATTTTCTCGGTTTCTTTATTTTATAATCAAGGATAGAAAATATTCAAGCAAAAAATCACATGCCAGTTGGACATATTTATGTTATTTTGTAGATAACTATAGGATTTGCCCCCCATAATAGGGTGCATATCACTTTTACTTCCACAAGCACGTGATCTAAATTTGAAATGCAACGCGTAATATAAAAACATATAAATTGTAATTGTAGGCGGACCAAGGGGATCCAATAATTATTAGATTCACACGTAATGGGAACAATTTCTCTGGTTTTTTTCAAGTTAAACAGTTATCTCTAAGTTTCAAGCACAACTTAGTAGCACTAAATTATGACGATTTAGTACGGGCGAAACGATGCTACCTACAATCGGTGAAAAAGTTGCCTCATTGAAAACTTAAACCATCTATTTATTTTACTGGTTGACCTCTCTCTTGTAGGATAGCAATTAAATAGTACGTTTGTTTTTCGTCAAAGATTGGTTCCAAAACTCACGAGTTGTCTTTGTTGTTTTTGAGGTTTGTTCCGATTTTTCGCGCCGAATAATTTTTGACGTACCATATCTGAATTAAGATAGGAGACTTAAGCGGTTTTTTGGTCACTGAGTTTTTCTATAAAGTGAATCCCCTACTCGGCATAATATCCCCTATTGCCTCCAACAATTGACATCAATTAAGCAAGGTAGTCTTGAGCTGTTCGTTTTACGATCAAGCAGGTTTTTCGTTAAAAAGTTTATCTTTGTCATATGAAACCATTTTCAACATCAGCTGTTTTCAATTTTCGTTATCTTGAAATAGATTTAGTTCACAACAAATTATCAATATTTTCCTACGCAAAACCGAGTCACCTTTCCGTAAGCTTTTCCAAAATGCTACGTTCCATTTGAGCATCTTCAAATTTTAATATCGTTTTTTAGGTTGATTTGTTAATTATGTTATGTTCATCTTCCTTCTAGACTTCTGGACCCTCCGTAAATCTTTTATCTATAATATATCAAAATGAGAGAGAAAACAAATTGGCAAGAGAAAGAGGGAAAGAGAGATCAATGAAACAACAAAGAGAGAGAGAGAGAGAGAGAAAGAAAGTGAGAGAGAGGAAGAGAGAAGAGAGAGGAGAGAGAGAGAGACAATGAGAGAGAGAGAGAGAGAGAGAGAGAGAGAGAGAGAGAAAGACCATATACATGCTTCATTAAGGAATTTTTTCTTCCAGATAGCACAATTATGCATGGTTTTTATCACTATATATAATTAATCTTTTCGTCATAATATTAAACCCTTTGAAAACAATTTTTGGTTTTTGAATGACGTTATATGACTAATAGGCACAGTTTACATTAATGTAAGCATAATGAAAGTTGTGTAATATTCTCGTTCCAGCCAATTTTTTTTTGGTTCATTTACGATCACAGGGATACAAGTCTGCTTCTCATACGAAAACTGGGAAGGTGAATGTTATCTTCTACGAGTAGCAGCAAACAATTTTTTTTATCAGATTGTAAGAAATTTTCTGCGATCATCCATTGTACGATTTTCCACTGTTGATTTTGGGTTGCATTTCATTAAGTTTATTTTGAATTTTTCTCTTGGAATTTTTTTTGAGCCCGATATCACTTTTATTTTAAAGCAAAAAATTACTCTAAAAAAGCTGGTTACACTTTTAAACTGTTTTTGAGTCTAAATTGGTTGAATCGAAAATGGAGTTGGCTTCAAATATCCAACTTGCAGGCAAAATGAAGAAAACACCTCTCTTGTTGAATTTATGAGGAACAGTTCGGGCATGTTTTGAAGAACTCCTAGGGCGAGTTGCCGTTATCAACAAACATTCACCGCATCTTAAACAGGATCAATGTATTTTATCCTCATTGGTTTAGCATAGGTTCACCGTAAAATTAAGCAATGACTATTTATATTTTCTCGGTTTCTTTATTTTACAATCAAGGATAGAAAATATTCAAGCAATAAATCACATGCCAGCTGGACATATTTATGTTATTTTGTAGAATACTATAGGATTATATTTGGTTATGCCCCCCATAATAGGGTGCATATCACTTTTACTTCCACAAGCACGTGATCTAAATTTGAAATGCAACGCGTAATATAAAAACATATAAATTGTAATTGTAGGCGGACCAAGGGGATCCATTAATTAATAGATGCACACGTAATGGGAACAATTTCTCTGATTTTTTTTCAAGTTAAACAGTTATCTCTAAGTTTCATGCACAACTTAGTAGCACTAAATTATGACGATTTAGTACGGGCGAAACGATATTATCTACACTCGATGTACAAAATTGCCTTATTGAAAACTTAAACCATCGATTTATTTTACTGGTTGACCTCTCTCTTGTAGGATAGCAATTAAATAGTACGTTTGTTTTTCGTCAAAGACTGGTTCCAAAACTCACGAGTTGTCTTTATTGTTTTTGAGGTTTGTTTCGATTTTTCTCGCGGAATAATTTTTGACGTACCATATCTGAACTAAGTTAGGAGACTTAAGCGGTTTTTTGGTCACTGAGTTTTTCTATAAAGTGAACCCCCTACTCCACGTAATATCCCCTATTGCCTCGTTAAATAGTTTTCGTTAAAAAGGGTTTTCGTTAAATAGTTTATCTTTGTCATATGAAACCATTTTCAACATCAACTGTTTTCAATTTTCGTTATCTTGAAATAGATTTAGTTCACAACAAATTATCAAAATTTTCCTACGCAAAACCGGTTCACCTTTCCGTAAGCTTTTCCAAAATGCTACGTTCCATTTGAGCATCTTCAAATTTTAATATCGTTTTTTAAGTTGATTTGTTAATTATAATATGTTCAAATTTCTTGTAGACTTCTGGACCCCCCGTAAATCTTTTATCTATAATATATCAAAATGAGAGAGAAAACAAATTGGCAAGAGAAAGAGGGAAAGAGAGATCAATGAAACGACAAAGAGAGAGAGAGAGAGAGAAAGTGAGAGAGAGAGGAAGAGAGGAGAGAGGAGAGAGAGAGAAAGAGAGAGAGAGAGAGAGAGAGAGAGAGAGAGAGAGAGAGAGAAAGACCATATACATGCTTCATCAAAGAAATGTTTCTTCCAGATAAAACACTTACCCCAAAATGAGTTAGCTCTAATCGCAATTTGATAATTGATAGTTCTTTAAAAGATGCTTGAGTCAGTTTTTGCGCCGTTTGGTAAGTATATTTCATTGAAAATTTCACCCAATAAAATCATAATAACACAAAGAAGCAACGAGTACTAATCTTGCTCCTTAGTGTTGTCGAGATTATGTTGGCTGAATTTTTCATTGAATTATGTTCCGACATCTCTTCCTCAATATTTTTCTCTATACTTAGCACAATTGTGCATGGTTTTTATCACTATATATAATAAATCTTTTTGTCATAATATTAAACCCTTTGAAAACAATTTTTGGTTTTTGAATGACGTTATATGACTAATAGGCACAGTTTACATTAATGTAAGCATAATGAAAGTTGTGTAATATTCTCGTTCCAGCCAATTGTTTTTTTGGTTCATTTATGATCACAGGGATACAAGTCTGCTTCTCATACGAAAACTGGGAAGGTGAATGTTATCTTCTACGAGTAGCAGCAAACAATTTTTTTATCAGATTGTAAGAATTTTTCTGCGATCATCCATTGTACGATTTTCCACTGTTGATTTTGGGTTGCATTTCATTAAGTTTATTGTGAATTTTTCTCTTGGAATTTTTTTTGAGCCCGATATCATTTTTTATTCTAAAGCAAAAAATTACTTTAAAAAAGCTGTTTACACTTTTAAACTGTTTTTGAGTCGAAATTGGTTGAATCGAAAATGGAGTTGGGTTCAAATATCCAACGTGCAGGCAAAATGAAGAAAACACCTCTCTTGTTGAATTAATGAGGAACTGTTCGGGCATGTTTTGAAGAACTCCTCGGGCATGTTGCCGTTATAAACAACAATTCACCTCGTCTTAAACAGGATCACTGTATTTAAACATCATTGGTTTAGCATAGGTTCACCGTATAATTAAGCAATGACTATTTACGATTTCTCGGTTTCTTCCAATGTATCAATGTTTCTCCCCCCAGTACGTTATGCTCCCCCAGTTACAGACCACGTGCCATTACATAGTAAATCATCATGTAAAAATATGGCACGTGCGTCTGGGGGTGCACATAATATGCACCCACTAAGCTGGGGGGGGGGGGGGGGGGCACAAACGGAAAAGATCCCAAACTTTATTTTATAATCAACGATAGAAAATATTCAAGGAATAAATCACATGCAAGCTGGACATGTTTAATTATGTTATTTTGTAGATAACTATAGGATTATATTTGGTTATGCCCCCCATAATAGGGTACATATCACTTTCACTTCCACAAGCACGTGAGCTAAATTTAAAATGCAACGCGTAATATAAAAACATATAAATTGTAATTGTAGGCCGACCAAGGGGATCCAATAAATAATAGATGCACACGTAATAGGAACAGTTTCTCTGGTTTTTTTGTTCAAGTTAAACAGTTATCTAAGTTTCATGCACAACTTAGTTGCACTTAATTATGACGATTTAGTACGGGCGAAACAATGTTACCTAAAATCGGTGAAAAAATTGCCTTATTGAAAACTCAAACCATCGATTTATTTTACTGGTTGACCTCTCTCTTGTAGGATAGCATTTGAGTAATGCATTGGTTTTTGTCAAAGATTGGTTCCAAAACTCACGAGTTGTCTTTTTTGTTTTTGAGGTTTGTTTCAATTTTTTGCGCCGAATAATTTTTGACGTCCCATATCTGAACTAAGATAGGAGACTTGAGCGGCTTTTTGGTCACTGAGCTTCTATAAAGTGATTCCCCTACTCGACAGAAAATACCCCATTGTCTCCAACAATTGACATCAATTATGCAAGGCAGTTTTGAGCTGTTCGTTTCGAGTTGTATGATCATGCAGGTTTTTCTTTGTCAACTGTTCTCAATATTCGTTATCTTGAAAAAGGTTTAGTTCACAACAAATTATCAATATTCTCCTATGCAAAAGTGGTTCACCTTTCTATAAGCTTTTCGAAAATGCTACCTTCCATTTGAGCATCTTCAAATTTTAATATCGTTTTTTTATGTTGATTTGTTAATTATGTTATGTTCATCTTTCTTCTAGACTTCTGGACCCACCGTAAATCTTTTATCTATAATATATAAAAATGAGAGAGAAAACAAATTGGCAAGAGAAAGAGGGAAAGAGAGATCAATGAAACGACAAAGAGAGAGAAAAAGAGAGAGAGAGAGAGAGAGAGAGAGAGAGAGAGAGAGAGAGAGAGAGAGAGAGAGAGAGAGAGAGAGAGAGAGAGAGAGAGAGAGAGAGAGAGAGAGAGAGAGAGAGAGGCCATCTGCATGGTTCATTAAAGAATTTTTTCTTCAATGTAAAACACTTACCCCAAACTGAGTTAAATCTAATTGAAATTTGATAATTGATAGTTCTTTAAAAGATGGTTGAGTCAGTTTTTGTGCTGTTTGGTGAGTTCATATAGCCACTTTTTTGCACTAGAGATAGGTTTTCAAATCCAATATTCAAACGGAAAATAATAATTAGGAAATGCTATAGGTAGACAATAGGAGAAATCTACCGGAACCAAATATTCGAGGAAAGTTGCTCGTTTTTATAACCAGATTTCACCTTTTCTATGAGAATACATTGTGCGAGTAAAACATTCTTTCAAACTTTGTGGACGAAAAGGTGCTTCCTTTCATGGAAATTTTTGTCAGCGTTTTTCGATTTTAAACTGGAAGTTGAAAAACTGTTTTTATCGCAAAAAGTATTTCACGGAAGCGCGTTTCACAAAGAATTGTGCAGAAGATTATTTGCAGCGCAATCCCTCATTTTAGTATTCTCAGAACCTTAAAATTGAGCGGTAAAAGGATTGAAATGATTAAAATTTTGTGAAACACCCTCACAGCCGAACGTTAGTACTATTTGCAATTATTTAATCTTATTATATTTACACGAATATTAAACGTAGATGGGTGTAATGGTAGAGGCTTGTAATGATGTCTTTATTGATGCTCTCTCTTTAGGACTTCGGGTTCTGTTAAGGTCTTGCAGTCTAGAAAATTTCTAATTGGTTTACATAAACTGTAATCAAGTGATTAACATGAAAAAGAAATCAGAGCCCGGAATAGAGAAAGTGCTCAAGAATTTTCAATAGTGGCACCTAAAAATCAAAAAAAAATTGTATTTTCTTAGGCAAAAAAATGTAAACGTGTAACGGCTGCTCTCCCACTTATGACGAGGAAAGCTTTACACCGCCCGGTTCGTTTCAGCGGCCACAAATCTGTCCGGATATTGTGTTTTTTGCTATTCGCTTTTGTAACTGTATATCCGCTATATTCTTACCGTTGCATTACAATTTCAGTTCACAACTAACTGCTAATCTTAGTTTTTTCAATATCAAACTGGACTGGGTTTACTACAGATCACAAAATACGCAATCTCTTTTATGTATACCAGTTCACTCCGATATCTGAACAAATCGAAGACAAAGATATATGTCTAAGACCTGTTTTGCAAAAATATTTAAACTTAACTTAAGTCGAGTTTTGCTCTCTGTACTCACGTTTTGACAACATCAAAATTTGGGAAGCCAACAGTTGAATTATTTCCCAAGTATTTTGTCGATACAGGACACAGTAACCAGTTATTTACTGCTCGAGGAATTGTGCTTCAATACGCACTTTATGTCAATTTTTATATCACAAAATTATCGAGTTTCCGCTCCTTTTTGGTAGTTTTTCAAGCCCTATTTATACTGCTCTACATGTCAAAACTGCATCGTTGATTGGTTGGCTATGACGGCATTAAAAACGTCATTTTTTCCATGCAAAACTGACGTCAAGAATTGTTGTATTGGAAATCCACGTCAAGTTTTTGGTGAAAAGTTGACGTAATTGTTTGGCTTTAAATATATCGTACACCAAAGTTTGAGTAACATATGTCCAATTCAGAGCTGGATTTGTTTGCTTAACAAATATGGGAAATTTGGTTAAGCTCGGCCTTTACATCGCCGGCCCTGTTTTCCTTAGTGAAAACATCTTTCTCGTTTGGCAGTACAGGGGCGAGCTTCACTACTGGTCTTTTGTAAACTCCGGCGTTCGTTCTAACTTTCGGTGAATGAATCACTTCGTCAGACCCTTCCATGGTCTCCACGACTCGACCCAGTTTGTAGTATCCTCGCTTGTCACTATCTTCGATCAACCAAACGAGATCTCCTTCTTTAAGGTTCTCGTTCGTCGTAGATCTCCATTTTTGCCGATTATTCAAAGTTGGCAAGTATTCTTTACGAAATCTGTCCCAGATGAGATTTGCATAGGCTTGAGTTTGTCGAAAGAATTTTCTGTGGTCAACAAATTCCTCTGCCCATGGTAGATTGGGTAGGCAAATGTTCTTGTTGCCAAGCAAGAAGTGATTAGGGGTCAATGCTTCTAAGTCATTAGCATCTGAACTGACCGAAGTCAACGGTCTTGCGTTCATCGTTTGTTCCACAATACACATCGTAGTTGATAGAACGTCCTCGGTGACTGATCTGTTCCCCAACACTGCATACATTGCTTTCTTGCAGCTTCTGACCAGCCGCTCCCATACTCCTCCAAAGTGAGGAGCTGCGGCTGGTTTGAACTTCCATTTGATCTCTTGTTGAATCAAATGTTCTTCGATCCTCTCTTTGTTCCATGCTGCAACATATTCTACAAATTCTCTTTCAGCTCCAACAAAGTTTGTCCCGTTGTCGCTGATCATTGTACTTGGTTTGCCTCTTCGTGCAATAAACCTCATAATTGCATTGAGACAACTGTCTGTGTCTATCTTGGGTACAACCTCTATATGCACCGCTCTCACAGTTAGACATGTGAACAGACAACACCATCGCTTTTCGTTCCTTCGCCCAATCTTCACAATGAAAGGGCCGAAGCAGTCCACTCCAACATTTGTAAAGGCTGTTGAAGCATCTGGCCGTTCTTCGGGTGGATCTGCCATTACTGGTGCTATCGTTTGTGCACTGCCCTTTCTGCAGGTTACACACTTGTTCTTGATTGATCGCAAGGCATTTCGTATGCCTAGGATTCACATCTTCTGCTGAACAATGTTTCTTACATGCTCGGTGCCTTCACGCTGATTGTTCTTGTGCTCGTTTCGCAAGAATAATTCAACTGCATGATGTTTCCAATGTAGCAATATTGGATGCTTTGCATCGAAGTCCAATTGACTTTTGCCTATTCTGCCTTTGGCTCGAATAAGCCCCTCTTCATCTAGAAAGGGTGAGAATTGTAGGATTTTGCTGCTTTTTGGAATTTCCTTTTCAGCCCTGAGAGATTTCATCTCTTCACTAAACTGTTCTTGCTGTAGTAGCTTGAAGATTGTTGCTTTTGCTTTTTCTCGTTCTTCAACGCTTACTATAAGTGTTGCTGGTTTGTGTTTGCTCATGGCTCGCCGCACATATGCCACTGCATTCACTAGCCTGTTGAAGTTACTGAATTGTTCCCACTGAACAACAGCTTTCTTCTCTTCAGTCTGTGTTGCAAAGACCGATGCGGGTATATTCTCTTCATCTGAGGCGAAGACTAGGTTCACTTGCTCTGGCCATTTACTTTCTGGTCGCTTCAACCAAGCCGGCCCAGTGAGCCACTCACTTCTTCTGAGTTCTTCAATGTTGATTGCTCTCGTGCCAATGTCAGCTGGGTTGTTGATACCGCTCACATGTTTCCACTGTGAAACATCAGTTGTATCCAGTATCTCAGCAACTCGATTGGCCACAAACACTTGCTGCTTACAATGGGAGCTGTGTATCCACTGTAATACTGTAGTTGAGTCTGACCAAAAACTGCAACTGCTTATCTTCATCTCATGTTCCTTGACTATCTGTTCCTTCAACCTCACTGCCATCACCGCTGCTTGCAGTTCCAAGCGGGGTATTGAAAGATGCCTCATCGGCGCCACCCTGCATTTTCCAATTACAAATGCTAAGTCGGCTGAGTACTCTTTGGGTTGTGAACGTAGATAGGCCACTGCGCATATCGTGTCTTCAGATTTGTCGGCAAACACATGAGGTTCAATTTTGTCCCTTGCTGTATAGAAGTACCTTCTTGCAATGCGTGTTTCAGCTACAATTGGAAGTTGTTCTTTCCACCTTAGAAATTCTGCTTCCTCACCAGGCTCCACTTCTTTGTCCCAATGTTGACCATTCTAAGTCCAAATGCCTTTTAGTAGTCGTCTCATGTAAAAACTGAACGTAGCAAACAATCCGATCGGGTCAAATACTGAAGAGACAAGTGACAGAATCTTCCTCTGAGTTATTGGAGTTTCAACTTCTTTGTTTGTACCTCTACACACTTGAAGACTATCGTCAGTAACAGTCCACTGTAGTCCAAGCACTGAAGATCTCTCCGCGTTGGGTTCCACCTCGACTAGCTTTGTGTTGCTGATCGACTTCAAGTCCTCTGGGATTGCTTCGGTAACCTCATCGTTGTTGCTTATCCACTTCTTCAGCTCGAATCCGTGTTGAGAGAGAAGAGGTTGTAACTGATTAAAGACTTCGATTGCTTCTTCAGGGGTTTCTACTGATTTGATGAAATCGTCCATGTAGAAGTCGTTTTGTATTGCCTTTGCTGCTATTGGATACATTTCTTCATTGTCCAGTCCCACTCGCCTGAGAGCGTAATTTGCACATGTTGGAGAACTCTTAGCTCCAAATACGTGTCGCTGATATTCGTATATTTGAACAGGTTCGTTAGTTCTTGGACGCCTCAGAAACCTCAAGCAACTTCTGTCCTGTTTGGGAACTTGTACTTGCAGAAACATTGATTCGATATCCGCTGTTAGGGCTATTGTTTCCTCGCGAAATCTGAATATCGTTCCGATCAATCCATGTAGTAGATCGGGTCCTGCTAGTAGCTTGTCGTTTAGGCATACTTCTTTGTACTTTGATGCAGCATTGCAAACACGTCTTACTTTGCAAGGCTTGTTCGGGTTTAGCACAGGATGATGAGGCAAATACCATTCCTTCCCGAAGGCGCCTTTCACTTCGGATTCGTTCAGTATCTTTACGAATCCCTTTTCAACATCGGTATCTATTGACTGTTGATACAAACTTTTCAGGTTTGGGTCCTTTTGGAATCTTCGCTCCAGTGAGAAAAGCTGACCCAAGGCTGAGCTGTAGTTGTTCGGCAGGTTTGGCTCTGGTTCACTCCATAGCATTCCCACTTCGTACCGCTCGCCTGTAAACTTTGTCGTACACTCTAGCATCTTTTGTGCCTGCAGTTCCTTCTTTGACTGACTGACGACGTTGATTTTGGAGGCATATGTTTCTATGTCCCACCACGTTTGGATATTCTCAGCTCCTTTCACATCCTCTGTGAAGGCGAAATGACAAACATTTTGTCTTCTCTTTCCCGTCATGGGTCCACTGACTACCCAGCCTAATTCTGTTAGAACGGCGAAAGGTTCACTTCGTGTTCCTATCTTGTAGTCCAATGGGCGTTGTAGCTCGGAAGCATCTTGACCAAGGATGATGCCAACTTCCTTCAAGTTGAAGCTCTTGTTTGGGAGAACACTCAAATGGTTGAAGCTTTGCTTCAGCTTGCTGTAGTCATAGTTTGTGTTTCCCAACGAGATTGACAGGTGTGAAAACGCTTCGATTGAATGCATCTTTGAATGTAATCCCTTTATTTTGAGAGGAATCTTTTCTGTCTTCAGATCCTTCGTTCCGTGTATGCCTGCTATGTTGAGTGTTGCATCGGTGCCTTGGGCTCGTAACTTCTGTTGCACACTTTGATCGATGGATGAAACCGTTGATCCACTATCGAGGAAAGCATATGTGTTCAGCCTGCTGCCACCGCTCTGTATCTGAAGAAAGCTCGTAACTTCGTTACTCTTGTTGATTGTTGCTGCGCTTACGTTGACTGCGTGATTGCCCTCGTCCATTTGGTTTTCTGAGTGTAGCAATCTGTTGTGCTTCTTGATGCATCCATTGATACCGCACGCATTGACTTTACAATCTTTGATTGCATGTCCTTTGCCCAGACATCCGTAACATAAGCGTTGCTTCCTCACTGCTGCATACCAAACATTCACACTCATATTCCTGAAGAGTGGACAGTTCCAAATCTTGTGAGTGCCATCAACTAGCGGGCAGTGGTCGTTGTGCAATTGCTTCAGTTCTTTCACATTTGAACTCGCACTGAAGTTCGATGTCTTTGAAAACCGTTTGTCTCTGTTCGTGCTTCTTCGGTCTTCGTCCTTGCTCTCTCCCTTGAAAGCTGAAAACCCTTCATGCAGGAATGCCATTCGTGATAGCCATTTTTCAAACATAATCAGATCAGGCCAGTCTTCATCTTTATCATCAACATAGAACCACCACTTCTCTTTGAGAACTTGAGGTAGTTTATCTACTGCCATATACCGTGTCGAACTTGATTGCAGATCGCCGATCTGCTTGTACTCTTTGAGCACATTCACAAAGTTTGATACAATAACTGAGAAACTGATCAGACCTGTTGAGTCGTGGGGTTTCACCTGACTAGCCTTGCGAAGACTCTCCAACTGTGCATCGATGATCACATGAGGCCTTCCAAACTTCCTCTCCAGAATGCTCCAAGCAGCACCATAGAGTTGCCCAGAGTATCCCATTCCAGATATTGCGGACTTTGCCTTGCCTGTCAGCAGGGTCTTGAGATGGCTCATCTTCTCTGAGTCTGGTATTGGTCGTCTATCCACCGTAGCAATGAACATACTGGACCACTCCGGCCATTCGAGAGGGTTTCCATCGAAGCTGTTCAACTTCAGCTTAGGTAGGTTACTGCTACCTGCATATCCACTGTTGTATCGTAATCCAGCTCTGGGGAAACGTCCCTGTCTTCAGCAATTGATGAACGGTTTCGATATCGTGAGAACTGACTCTGCCTGTTCAGTTCAGGGGTTGCATCGAAGCAAGCTCTTGCACTGCTTGGGGTTAGAAGGGGGTCAATCCTGCTGGCCCAGTTAGAGACATCTCTTTTTTTGGGGTCCAGTTGAAGGGTCATTTATCTCGAGCACCGGTTGATTGGGAACGAGCATCATCATTCTCTAATGCTGTTCTTTTCACTTTGCGCTCCAGTTCACGCTCTTGTTCCAGTAGTTGTTGCTTGGTTTCTAAATCCTTCATCTGCATCTCGAGCTCTAGCTTCCTTCGCTTGAACCTTGTCTGTTCGAGCCGCAACTGTGTTTCGAACTCAATATCGAACTTCTTCATCCGTTCTTCGCGCCTTTGCTTTGCTGAAGATGTTTCAGAAATATTCTCCGTATTCTGATCGTTTGCTACTGTGCCGTTGTGTAGCGTTTGGGTAGCTGAATTGTCCGTTGGATAGTTATTGTTACTCTCACTTTCGTTCACTACTTGACTCGTGTTGCTTTGCTCTGTATTCATTTCTGGTTGCGTGCCTTTGCTTATATATGCAAGCCAATGAATGTCCAGATTTGCTTTGCACTCCCTTGCCTGCTGTAGTTGTTCTTCAAGAAAGTTTGTTGGGTAGGGTGCAAGTGGGTTACGACGCTGCAATTGCTTGGTTTTTTCTTCCTCTAGTAAATGAACAGTCAGTTGATAGAGTACCTTTAGTTTGTTGGGTCGATCTGAATCTGCAATTATTCTCTGACCAAGTCTTCTTTTAGTGTTGGCTTCGTCCGCTAACTCTTGAAGCTTGTTGTCGTGCCCTTGAAATGTTGCCTGAAGCTGTTCTCTGCTGATTGTGCTTGAATTGCCTGGGTGCTGTTCGCTTTTGCTTTGCTTCTTGCTTTTACGCAGGGTTAGCCACTCGTATGGGACTATAGCTGCTTCAGTGAGTTGAACTCTTCGCTCTGCCTCACTGGTGTTGCGTTGATGTTTTGTTTGATTTTCTTTAGTGGGTGCCTTTGACACTCTCTTCATCAGATTGGACAGCAGTTTGCCTTCCACTGTCCGGGTTGGCGGACCAAATGTAACGGCTGCTCTCCCACTTATGACGAGGAAAGCTTTACACCGCCCAGTTCGTTTCAGCGGCCACAAATCTGTCCGGATATTGTGTTTTTTGCTATTCGTTTTTGTTACTGTATATCTGCTATATTTTTACCGTTGCATTACAATTTCAGTTCACAACTAACTGCTAATCTTAGTTTTTTCAATATCAAACTGGACTGGGTTTACTACAGATCACAAAATACGCAATCTCTTTTATGTATACCAGTTCACTCCGATATCTGAACAAATCGAAGACAAAGATATATGTCTAAGACCTGTTTTACAAAAATATTTAAGCTTAACTTAAGTCGAGTTTTGCTCTCTGTTCTCACGATTTGACAACATCAAATTTTGGGATACCAACAGTTGAATTATTTCCCAAGTATTTTGACGATGCAGGACACAGTAACCATTTATTCACTGCTCGAGGAATTGTGCTTCAATACGCACTTTATGTCAATTTCAATATCACAAAATTATCGAGTTTCCGCTCCTTTTTGGTAGTTTTTCAAGCTCTATTTATACTGCTCTACATGTCAAAACTGCATCGTTGATTGGTTGGCTATGACGGCATTAAAAACGTCATTTTTTCCATGCAAAACTGACGTCAAGAATTGTTGTCTTGGAAATCCACGTCAAGTTTTTGGTGAAAAGTTGACGTAATTGTTTGGCTTTAAGTATATCGTACACCAAAGTTTGAGTAACATATGTCCAATTCAGAGCTGGATTTGTTTGCTTAACAAATATGAGAACTTTAGTTAAGCTCGGCCTTCACAAAACTGCTGTTGCCCATCATACAAAATTTTCAGTGTATGACTCTCGCTAATATTGCAAAGTGATGAATAATTTGCTTGATTTACTGGTTGTCATACTAAGATCATATTTAATTCCCTTGTAATTATACCGGAGTTATAGAAATAGTATTGGGTCCATTAAAATGGCATAATATTTATTTTCGATGGCAATTGAGAAAATTTTTGACGATTTTTTGTACAATGTAACCGAAGACTCCTGCATTACTTTTTCCTCCATTCAGACTAATGTGTGCCTTCTGATGTACTCCAGATCATTAGTTTTACAGTTTAGTTCAGAATATGGTTTTCATGTTTTCTGCGACATTTTTTCCACCCTGGCTGGGTATAATTAGTCTAACCTGTCTCGAAATAAAATAAAAATCTAATCATACAAGTAGATTTAGGCCCGTGTTGGTATTTTATTTTGCAATCACTATATATAACGCCTCCTCCTGGCAGCCATGCAAATTTGTTGAGGTCGGAGGACGATGGAAAAGTGTGATCCATCATACATGGAAGCTGTGCAAAACTCAACACAAGTTGCGGAAGGTTAGCCGGAGTTCGACAGTGAAGAGTTCGATAGCGTAGACTGAAACTGAGAAGCAAAACTATTTAATTAACTCCTTATATCCTTTAGCTCCTTATTATCCAATATTTATTTATTTATTTATACTAACTCCGTATTTATTTATCCAATATATTCATGAATTAACTTTTCTTTTAAAGATATTTTGTACATCATAACAGCATGATTTGCAGAGAGGCATAACTAGCAGAGGGCTTTTGCAGGGAGGCATTATTTGCAGAGAGGTATTATTTGCAGAGAGGCATATAGCTAGCAGAGGGCATTTTGCAGAGAGGCATTTAATTGCAGCGCGCTAGAATGAGATCAAAGAGTGGCGGCGTCCTTCAAATAACGATTAGCGTGGGTGTTACGCATTCTGAGTAGCTTAAAGGCAGACTTAATTACATGTATGCACATATTGAAAACAGGATGTTAATTAACATGCGCATGAATAAAAGTCATCATGTACATATCAACTGCATAAATGATTGCTGAAAATTACCCTTTTCACGTTATAAGTTGCCATGATCTTGATACTGTCATGATAAAAATAAATCATGTTTTTTTCCTGATTCAACGCTGAATTTTAAATGATCCCGACTCCGGGTAAATAGCATGATTGTAATAAGCGTAAATTTGTGCTTTTAACCGCACTGTTCACTACAATTCTCGGCATGTACAGCATTTCAAACTTATTTTATTGCAGGGAATTAAGTGACTGAAATTTTATTGTTAAATGAGTTTTAAAAAAGTTTCAATTACGTCTTCGCAGGAACAAGTAAAATAATGGCTGTGAAAAATTATTATGAAACAGCAAAAGCATACACAGCTTTAAACAGTGTTATAGCATGAACGGAAATAGTTGTGGATTATAACAGTATTTCAAAATATGGGAATTATCATTGAATATTTTCAATAAAAGGTTTCAAATTTATACGATCAATTTTTGCTATACAGAAAATACGAGCTAATTGTGATTATGAAAATTGCACCCCCTCCCCCCCCCCCCCCCCCCCCCCAAAAAAAAACTAACGATGACGAGCTACGTAGGAGGGGAAAAAGTGGTGGTCAATTTTCTATCGACTGAAGCCAGAACAATCGATTTATTTGAGTCCTGGGTGGTTACGGAGTCTGGGTAAAATGAGGCAATGATACAATAATTTACATTAGTACCCTATGAGAAACTCAGAATGTAGAAATATTTCTTCTGGGACAAGATATTTTGGACTAATACGGAAGCAGCAGTGTACAATGTTTGACGATACACCGTTGGTATGAATGGTATGCAGTTATATACAAGTTAACTATTTTCAGTACAAATCCTCATTTTTCACATATTTCAGCCAGTCCCGTGCTATTCTTCCAACAGTTGTATCATCATTCTTTTTAATGTCTTCATTGTACAATCTAAAGGCACCATACGAATTCCCACTCAAAGCAAAAGACAAACATCGTAAAGCTAACGTGTCATTTTTCTTCAATTTTTTCCATTTATAGTCGAAATTGATAAATTTTCCTTCTTCCTTTCGATTCAATCCACAAGACTCTTCCAATTTCTCATTTTCTCGCTTCAGTTCCTCAATTTCGGTTCGGCAATTGACTGATTCGCAATATTCACTTTGAAACTTTTGAAACCGTTTTTCAAATTCGATTGATGAATGATTGTAAAACCAAATTGATCGTTCGTGAAATTTCAAAATTTCAGACATATTTTGAGCCGAAACTTTAAATTGACTGGAAGATATTTTCTTGTTAGTGTATGCAAAATCTGATAAAGGTAAACAAGTCATTTTATGCAGCATTATCAACCCTTCGTTCAATCTGTCGACGGGAATGATCAAGTCAAATTCTTTGAACACTTTCAAGGCACATGATTTGAATTTTTCGAATTCTTTTTCTTTGTGACGGCACTCATTTAGAATAAAACTTGTTCCTCCGTTATGGAAAGGGCTGCTTCCTTCTGCTTTTTTACCGGATTTAACTTTTTTCAGAATTTTATGAAATTTTGAGGGCTTATAGAACTTTTCAAGTTGTCGAAATTTGATATGTGAATTAACCTGATCAGCTACTTTTCGTGTTGTTGATATCCACAAAAATTCTTCTTTGGGAAAAATTTTTTTGAAATCTTCTAGAGAACTTAATCCCTTATGCGACAACAGGTAACCATAATTTGCTTTTTTCTTTTGCAGAACAGATTCAAAGTCTTTCGGATTTAGTATTTCGTATTTGTGGTAATGAGAAGCAATTTGTAAGAGAATAGAAGAAATCGTTGTTCCAGCAACTTTTAAGTTTTTGGAAAACATGATCTTGGTTTTGTTTTGACAATAATTCGAAGTTGATTCGCTCTGATAGCTCAAATACTCTCGATTCGAATCGGTTTCGAAACCATCATTCAAAGTTTGCGTATGTTTGCTTATTGGGAACGCAATCAATTGATGATGGTAGCCACCATAAGCATGAATATAATTGAAAAAGAGCCATAACAATAATGAAGTAAGGAAAAAAAGAAGAACTGATGCCAACTTTTTCAAAGAATTTGACATAATTGTCGCAATTGAAGTTGGGGTAAACCAACGGTAATTTAACATGCAGAAGAGCGTTTAGGTAAGAAAAGTAAAGTCGATTTATTTGATGTCTTCAAAATATAAACCAAATTTTTCTAAAGCCATTTTATCCAATAATTATTTTATCGAAGTGTTAAGTTTTTATATGCCTTAATAATTCGCCTCTGAGAATGCGAGGGCCTCCGATATATCTTTTTAAAAATTGGGCGTTCTTTGATTTAAGTTTAAATAAAACATTGTTAACTGGATTAACTGCGATCTTTGAAAACGCTTACAAATTGGGTATAATAACTAGAGCAAACAAAATGTTCCGACATTATGGAAGACTTTCAGACTTTCTTATGACTTTTTTTTTAATCACCCCCATCAGTATGGGCTATGCAACCCAATATTTATGAGCATTCATTACTTTTTGTTGCTCCTGAAAAGTACCAACATTTGACTTCTCAAAATTACTTCTAAGGTACTTAGTTTAGGTACGAAATGCTTAAAATGAAAATTCAATTGGGTTGATCTTGTTACGCTATTTATCGGATCTCTTTTAGTCATGTTGAGATTTTGCGAGGATTAAGTGGTATGATTTTCAGAATACTCTTTAGCTGTTTATGTGCTTTTCTTCCACCGGAAGGTTGTTTCACTTAACGATTATATAAGTATATCTAATCAAAACTTTTTTCCAAAAATTCTTCTAAGGAAAAATTATTAGAAATTATTGGCTTTAAAAAATCAAAAATAACACGATTCGATAACATAGCAGCGTGCATTCAAATATAACTTTGACTGTAAAACAACATCGCGTAGAAAATAAAACAGAACCTGCTTGAGTTGATTGCTGAACTGTAAATTTTTAATTAGCGCTAGTGGTTGCAAAGCTATAGTTCTATTCTCAGTTTGTTCATGAATTGCCACTCTTCTATCGCACATAAATTAATGATCTTTTATCACTCGCAATCTCGTATTATCTTTTTTAACGTATTTAATGCTTTTCCATAGAAAATATCTGCAACATCTCACTTAAAAATAACCAAATAGTTATTGTTTCATGTTAAAAATTTATATTTCGAGCACTAGTGTTTTCAAATTACTAAATGGGTGTCCGAGAAACAAATCCTTCAGGATCGCTATTTTATCAATGTCACCATGATAAAAACTGGTTCAATTTTTTCTAGATTCCTTAAACCCCGAATATCCGGTGCATCCCGATATAATTCATATCATTGCATCACTCTATCGTTTCACCTCAAAACATAGCAGTCGGCTTTACACATTTTCTCATAAACAACTGGATAATCAAACCCATGTTTGGTTGTGATAGTTTCATATCAAGTTCCACTGTCGGCGGAGTTTCATATCAAGTTCCTCAAGGCCAGATCAAATGGTCTTTTAGCTAAGCTTACAGTAACAATTACATGAAGTAGTAAACTTGAGTCGGTCTGACAGATAGATAAAATGATAGAGGACAAAATAACTAACTTGAGAGCCATGCAATGACTTGTAAAAATTAAAATGAGACAAAGGTCTACACCATCGAGTTATTCGAAATTTTCAAAATTTGCTATGTTTTTGCTATGTACAGTCTGATGATGAGAAAAATGTAAAACATTATGTGCAGTGTTTGTCGATAATGTAATTGAGGCTGCGAAGAACAGGAACGGACAGGGATGTTTCTTAATGGAATCTGGGCAGACTGACAAGAGTTTTTATACTTTTATTTGTCTGGTTCAGTAATGGTTACTATTGAAAGTCAATGGTACAGCGCTGAAACGCATTGCAACCAAGGTCCGGGTAGTTTAAAACACCTTATATCTATTTAAAATCCAAACTTTAAAAATTGCAATTTTTTCTGTAGCTCATTTTTTCAAAATTATTGAACTACAGCTGAGAATGAGAAACTATGCATAAAGGTGTCGTTCTCAACAATTGTTTATACCAATTTTCAATTGAATCGGCTCTGGCTACCTGCCGAGCCGCCTGGTTCATTTCAGAGCCCATAAATTTCAATGGAAACTTTGGTGAGAGTGAGACTGTGTTGTTAATTTTTAGCAGAGCTATCAGCTTTTATTCAAATAATAGAAAAGAAATTTTGAAATTTTGAATTTTTGGACTTTGACCAGACCCACATGAGCTTGAACATAGCTATGCTCAGATTCAAAGTGCTCTAGAAACAGTCTGTGATCAGTCTCAACTGCGCTCAAACGCGCTTAGTATCAGAGTCAAAGTCAGTCCTTTTGGCCGCCCAGATCATGAAATTACAAACGCAGAAAGCAAATGGGGTTGGTTTTTAATTCTGATCGAAAGTGATATCAGTCTTGGACCTGAAAGTTTGAAAATAGTGTATTTTTGTAAAGGGAAAGAAATTTGAATAGACGCGAATGAGTTTCAAGCTCGTCCAGCGCTTAGCTTCTTTAAATATTTGTCAAAAATTGTGGAAGAAGAAGCAACATGCTAGAACTATAACGTACACATTCCCCTTACTGAAATAGGGGATGACAGTGGGATAGTTTTCTGATAATTGTATGTCGCTCTTAAACGATTGAACAATAAGAACACCTCAGTTTCTTGCTTTCGGGTTGTTATGATTGTTCCATTTATTTATTTTGCTAGAAAGGAAAACCATTTTATCATTTAGATTCGGGCTCTTTTTTATTTCATAGATTTTTGATTCATCGCCACCAGTATTGCCCGCTAAAGGTACAAATTTTGAAGGTGATACATATATGTTGACGTAGCTCCTGAGCGTTGAGCCACTAAGAAACAGTTCTGTCCTGAAACAACAAAAAGTATGCGTCTGTTTGGAAGATGTGCATTTCTCTGACGAATGGTGCAAAAAAACTGTTTTGTAAACAATCGTGTGTAACGTAAAGTTACTGAATGATTTGATTTGCGCAAAATAAGTCTTTCCCATGATGATCCACATTTGAGCGTTTCTTCATTGTCATCTATCCGATGGAACAGAACTCTTTTATGCTTTTCTTGGTTCAATTTTTTGAAACGTTTTTGGATCCCCGGACGTATTTTTGCGATTGAGCATTTTCTGTATACTACCCAAGATTGAATGGTTTGTTCGACTTAAGAAAAGGATTCCTGTAGAGCCTTCCACACTTCAATAGAAAGTGTTTCGATTATGCATAAAGCGCATATTTGTGTTTTTAGGGATTTTTGGATATGAGTGGGTAATTGTTTTTTTCCGCATTCTGTAAAAAAAGAACCATTTGAAAATGAGGTAAGGTATCGTTTGTTTGCAAAAATTACAAATTTGTCCTTACTGATATTTTGCAGAGCTTCTGGTTTTTTTTTCTTTTTTTTTCTGGAATGACTTCCTTGTAAAAAGTTCTACACTCAAGCTTTTAATCGATGACATTTTCGCTGCAACAACTTGACAACTGTCTTCGGCCGTCAGGGTACACAATTATCCAGAGCCCAGTAGCTTCATTATGGAATCATCCTTCTTCCCTTGGTGACTCTAATTCAGTAAAAAAAATTTTGATAGCTGCAGAGCATTTCGACAGTGAAGTGATAGATATTACTACTCAAATTAAGGCTGATAAATTCGGTTACGGTATCTAGCTGATCATTTTGGGTTAAGACGCATTTGAGATAACATCGTGTGATCTCCAGACAAACACAATTATTGGAGGTCTTTAGCGCACAATAATCTGATCAGTAGTGATTTTTGCGCATATAATAGTCTTATCAAAAGTAAATTTGAGAGCACACAATCGTCTGGACAATGGTCTGAGTGTAGTTTGGGCCATGTTTACACAATCCTTGAGAATATTATCTGGTTTCGGTCTGATCAGAGGTCATTTGCTTCTGGCAACTTCTGATCAGAGACAACTTTGAGCGCACTCTGAGCGCACACGGTGTTCCGAGCGCACTTCCGTCTGATCAATGGACAATTTGGTCTGGGATGCTCTGATCAGAGGTTACATTTGTCTGGCACGTTCTGATCAGAAGTCACTTCCCGATGACACCTGAAAATGTGAAACAAGAAGTTCAAACCTATAGATGAATATTTCAACCTAAACGACCATTTCCCTAGCCTTTTTGCGGGTACACTATAACAAGATAATAGAGAGTTTTTTTATGACTCGATCTTTCCTTTACTTATCGGAATGGAACTGATAAGATCAAAATGAAAACAGAACTTCAGTTTTAATGCATCATATAATATGGGACTACCCAAAAATTATAGGTACTAATTTTTTTCCAAGACAGAGATTAGAATGTTACCTAAAATTTCGTCCACTTCAAAACTGATCCTGTAAACAAATTTAGTTTCATCCAACAACATATTTTTCTATTTAAGTGAGTCAAATTAACATTTTAGATAGAGCAAAAAGAAAAAAACGCAAGTGCTTGTGTTTGAGCAACAAAACGAGCCGATAACCATGCAAAAACTTCTGATATCGATGCTATTTGAATGGTTTTGTCAACTCGTTAACAAAACTTAAGCTGTATATGGGTTGTTTATTTATGTTGTTTAGAAAACCTACATTGTATAGAAAAAAGCACAGAATGATGCTTTTGAAAACTGCCGCATCAGTTGTTCCATGATCTTCATCGCGACATCAAAATGTGCGTGAATCGGACGGAACAACGCTGTGGATTTAATTTAAGGCAAAAGAACTGATTAAAATAACGTCTCAATAAGGCCAAATCATAAAAAAACTGATTAGCTGTAAATTTAGGGTTGATTTCTCGAGAACAGGGAACAATAGCCATATATCATACAATAGCAGTTGGCAATACAAGGCAAAAGACATTTATTGAACAAGTGGTGCAAAACATTCAATTTGACAAAACTGAGAGGGTAAAAATTGTGAAAAACAAGTTCAGTATTCGCTTGAGGAAAATATTTAGTATAATTGGAAAAACCTTTTGCCGGTGCTTCACCCTGAACTTTTTCAATCATTTGTATTAAACATATGGTGCCCAAAACAGGTGGGCAGGTACAATTTTACTGAAAATCATTTGTTTTGCGAACGCCGACAGATTGAATAGAGAGGTATGCAAGACCCACTCTGATGGCAAAAATTTATGTGAAGTGTATTTTGCGGCTAAATTATTCGTGGTATCCCCAGCAGAAAGGAGTGCGAAACGCTAGCAGATAGGGCATACCGTTGGATAAATGTTTTCAAACTGCCATTTTTTAAAGAAAAGGAAAACGTTTAATTAGAAATAAGATAAAAATTTAAGTTCGTAGGCAAAATGAGCAATCTAGCAACAAATGTGACAATAGAAAAACAGAAAAAATAGAAAAACATATAAAGAATTGTTTTCATCAGCTAAAAAATAAGATTAGATGTGTGCTTAGACTTGCCATAGGTTTCGAGTAACGGGATCACAACCAGCCTAGCTTTACGATGGCCAAAATGTACGACATTTTAATCACGTTTTATCTCGTTTTCTCAGTAAGTTACCAGATGTAAGCCTTGAAAATGACAATAAATAATCCAAAAAAATGCAGTGTCGCTTGAAGTGAAAGTTCCTATAACAATGTATCATTGTGGGAGGAAATGTATCAAACTTGGAAAGCATTAATTTCAACCAGTGAAACCCCGGAGATGCCATTAACACAAAAGACTTTTCAAACTGGCCGTCACGAATTGTTACACTAAATTTAACAACACTTGGTACAACCATTTAATGACCTCGTCATGGTTTAACGCTAGATGTTAAAAGGTTTAATCACTGGATGAAATGTTACAAGATAAGCCAGGTGCATTGATCCCAAATCAAATTCTATTTGTAGGGATTGCAACCACCGTCTCAGTTTCCGGGGGAAAATTGTTGAATGCGAATCGAATCATGCAATAACTGGTTTCAATTAAAAAGGCAGGAAGTAATTAGCAAAACCATATATAAAAAAAGTTGGCGCGATTTAAAAATGTTCAAGAGATAAGTGATTGAAATTTCTTACAGATCGTCGATCATTCAAGCTGCCTCGCGAAAAGAAAGTATTAGGTCAATCAGATAGATTGAACTTCAATATCAGAAAAAAAATTGTTCATTTCATGGATCATTGTTTGTCCCGCATTTTAACACAAAATATGACAATGATTCGCTCTAACTACTACACTGATGTGAACTCTTCGGATGGACCGACGCTCTGTATGTAATTTTTTTAATCTAGAAAAAACTTAGCAAAACTTTGTTAATTTAAAAAAGAACGTAAAAAATAAAAGTTTGCAACTAGAGTAATTGCTTTCTACTGGCAACTATCAAAGTTATCCAACAGAGCATTTTTATTGTTATTCGTAATCAAAACGATTTTGGCAGGATATTATTCGCCAGATTATGATTGGAAGTAAAAGCAGATAAACATTGCTCATAAAAAAACTTAAACGCTTTCTATGTTCTCAAACGAAAATATTAAGGCATACAAAACAAAACGGGCATGACTGTTTGCAAGTGCTGATTATGAAAAGGCTGGTCGATGAGTAAAATAAAAAAAAATTTATTAATAAGAAAAAATGCTACTGCTTCAAATTGGGCAACAAAACATTCTGAAATGCTGAAACTCCTCATATCGTGTAATTTGAATGGCTTTGTCTGAAGTCATAGGCAAATTTTAAGTTGCATTTGGGTTCTATACCTATACACTAAATAAAGTTAAGGTAATTTCACCTTAAAAAACAGTCTAACTCACCTTAACTGTTAAAGTAGATTTTCCTTTCCTTAACTCACCTTAACTAACACTAACTTTGTCTGAACTTTGCGTGAAAAGTTAAGGCCTCACTACCTTAAAAAACCTTACATTTTATTCTAACCTGCCTTAAATTACCTTAATTAATTCCCTTAACTTTGCCTATAACATTTATGTTTTAAAGAAAGCTGACGTTGTATAGCAAAAAGCACTAAGCGAGGCCGTTGCTCTTGATCAAGCGAGCTTCAGTGTCAATTATTTTTGAGCAGAAACGTGCAATATTTTAAGGTAGCAATCGCTCTGATTTAATTTTAGGCAAAACAACTGATAAAATAGCATCTCAACGAGGTAAAGTTGACAAATTTTTAGCTATGAATTGCGGATCGACTTCCTGAGAAAAAAGAATGTCCTGAGAAAATGTAATAATAACATCCTGGATATACTGGATACATCCCTGAAAAGGAATTAAATAATTACTGAAGAAATTGTGCAAAATTTTCAATCTCCTGAGAAATAAGAAAACGTATAAGACAATGCCATTCTTTGACGAAGGAAATGAAACTCATTACAATGCCATTGAAACAGCGAGCGCTTTTGTCATCATTCATTTTAAACACCTGACGATGAAAGCAATTTGTAAGGGTCAATTATATTAAATTTTAATTTTTGCTGAATGTTAGGAGTCTAAAGCGAGAGCTACTCAAGATCAACAATGGTTGCTGTTGTAAAAATTCAAAATTAATAGACGATGAATTGACGGTAAAACGGTACACCTAAAGGTTGTGCAATAATTCGCTAGATAGTAGGTTAAAAAAATGTTTATGATAACATTGACCGTACAGTACTGAGAACGCGGTGAAAAAAAATAATTCGCCGCGATTCACCGCATTCACCGCAAAAAGATGTACGAAATACGCGGTGAAAAATTTTTTTTCACTGCATTTCACCGCATTTCTTACGAAAATTCACCACCAAACCTCGACCCGGGGTTGGATAAGTGACGTGTTATAAAAAGGAAAACATTTACTAGGAAAGTAGTTTATTACTTGAGTGCAAGACAACTTGATGTTGCACACATTTTACTTGATGAGCTGTCAATCAGTAAACAGCCAAACAGGTGATCATCTAACAAAAACCGCGATAACAACGGGAATAGCTTTGTAACCGGGCAAAAGTGCACAAAATTAGCACTTCTCTTTGAAGGCTGCCCGTGGTCCCGTGAAGAAACTACGACATTATGACGTTGTTTTATCTACTTTATTTTAGAATCTGCCAGTCTCAAACCAAGAAACTAAGCCCAGAGAGCTGTTAGCTATTATTCCTTTAAAAAGGAGCTACAATTAGTATCTGAAGACGCAAAAAATCAAAATACCTCTGTATCTGTGTGAGAATCTATATAACTTGATTTAAAAGAAATAAATTCTAGCAAAAAGGTCTTTGACATTCTACCATTTGCCCCTGGGATACACTTAAAACTAACCTTCAATTTGTTTTAAGCTAAACTCAAGGACAATTGGCACAAAAATTTGGACGGTCTTGACAGTATTTAGCATCAGTTCTAATTTTGTAACCGTTTGGACGAAATTTTTCGAAATTTTTCAGAAACCTGGAGAAAAGAAAGAAGCATCAATCCCAAATCAATTCACGTATGCGGTGATCGCAACCACCGTTTCACATTCAGAAGGAAAAGTGTTGATTAAAAATTGTGCAAAAAGCTGGTTTCATACAAGATGCCGTGAAATAATAAGATATAATAAGAAAGTATTAAAAAGGTACTTGGATCATGAGAAAATCTAATAAGTCTTGAAAAATTGTAATAATAACATTTTGCTACCGGATACAGGCCTTACAAGGAGTCAAATATTTACTTAAGAAATTGTGCGAAGTTCTCAATGTCATGAAAAACAAAAACCGTGTAAAACGCGGCCCTATGACAGAAAGAATGAAACTGATTGTAATGCCCTTAGGACAGTGCTTCACACTGACTCATTCATTTTTATTGAAGATGCGTTCAGCCTATATATGCAGCCATATGCAGCAAATGCAACTGCCACGTGACCTTCCAAAGGAAAAGTAATGAATGCGAGTCATGCAAGAACTGGTTTTATACAAAATTCCACAAAAAATTACGAATTTTGTGTAAGTATGTCGAGTGTGGTGTGGATTAATTCGTGTTGTATTAAATTAAAATGGACTGTGGAGCAGAAGAACTGAACTTGTTCAAAAGATATGAGGATTTCAATAAAGATGGACATCAAGATATCAGACAGCGTGCAGTTTCTTTATTGAAGAGGGAAACTTGATTTTCCCACATGAAAGTACTAGTTATGAGAGAAATAACTCAATTTTGGGAAGCTTTACCTTAATTAAAAAGAGACGAATAAAATTGTATAACATTTGGATTCGCATCTGCCGAAGCCAATTCTAAGAACCAGAAATCATCATTGGACAATCAGTACCCAGTTGAAGAGACATCAATAATTGAGAAGTAATATTTGAGAAAACTCCTCAAGAATGACAGTTACCTCAAAACACCATAGATGAAAGAACAGACAAGATAACATGGTGGAGATCATCTGAATCTTTTTGCTGCAAAACAGAGGAAATTTTCAGCATAACTTATGCAGCAGGCTCAAATGATTGATTGATATACTTAATGAATCTTACGTAATCTTTTGATTTTAAAAAATTGGAATTGGACGTGGTATAGATTATTTTTTATTTCGATGCAATGAACTGATATACCAAATCTGAAAATCTGAGAGCTCTTGAAAACATTTACAGCGGCAATCTTTGAACTTATTTGAACACATGCAACTAGTATCGCGAAAGCAAATTGACGCTGCTGTTGTAGTTCAAATATAAAACAAAATTGGCAATATTTTTTAATTTTCTTCTAATTACGAAACAAAACTAGTCAACTTTCCGTGCTCGAAAGGTTAACTGTGCTCGTAAATATGGGAAGGTTAAGTTCTGGACAAAAGAAAGGGAAACATTGTATTCGTAGTACCGAAAAATTCTGGTTACTGCTGTCGTTTATGAACAACTGTTTGTTTTGCAAATTATATAACATAATAAAACAAGATGTAAAAAAACGTTAAAGTCTATTATATTGATTCAAATTGTAAAAACATTTATAAGTAGTTAGAAAACGATAGTTTTTTACTTCAGTATCAACATTACAGACGGCCTTCATTTTTTTATATTAAACGGTGAATCTCGACATTCCTAGATATAAATATTGATGGTGAAAAAAATTCACGTTACTATGTTATAAAAAATATGTACTCGAAGTATGAACTCGATTTTGTGCTGAATTAAACTGATTCAAATTGAGAATTAAAGTTTAAGGCTCAATATGTAGAAATTTTAAAAAAACTAAGCAATTGGATTGCTCTGGCTAAACTATTTCTAGAACCAAAAATGACAGTCGCACAACCCAGTTGAGAAGGCATCGATAATTGCGAACGAATATTTGAAGAAAATCACCAAAATTGACAGTGCCCTCAAAATATCGTGGAACAAAGGCAGAGAGCAAAAGTGGTGAAACCTACCTTTTTGGCAATACAGAAGAAACCTTCTGCGAGAGCTTTCGAAGCTGACTCACACTATTGATTGTTATACAAATACTTTACAAAAGAAGGAAACTAAAAACATACCCGCCGATGCTTAAGATTTTTCCTGATAAAAATCTGAAATCACTCGTCACATAGAATGTTTCATATAAAAATGCAATTCCCACCATGTTGTTCAAGTAAGGCCGCAAGTCGCTATTATAATTTCCGAGCCCCAAGAAACACGATTCTCCGATTCTCATCATTTACAATTTGTTTTAACTTTCCTGAACTCAGCTGTAATTGAAATATTTTGAAAATTGCTTCTCACAAGTCATCTCTGGTTCCACAAATTTGTACCAAGAAAGTGTGCAATACGTTTTGTAGATAATAGCTCAAATACCAAATTTCAAAATTTCGGCGTACCGTTATATAAGGGTTTTGCTTTGATCAGAAACATTGGTATAAGAAATTAGGTCCAAAATTGATTTCGCTTCAAAATGAATTTACTGACAATAAATCCGATGAGCTGACAACCGAGAAACAGAAAAACTGATAAACGACTTTTGCATTCAGCAGCAAGAAAACCTCAATCACCACCGGCATAGCTTTGTCACGGTGTAACACTGCAAAAACATAGTTCTTCTCATCGTGAAAAATTGGCGATGAATTTCAGAATTGATATTTACTAATAATGAAACAAAACTTGGTCAATAATCTACTCCAAAAACTGTGATAGGAAATATGGGAGTGTAACGCTCTGGACGAAATGAAGAGAAACCTTGTTTTTGTAGTTTGGGGAAATTACGGTTATTGTTTTGGTTTTTGATATAAACCATTGTTTTGGTAACTAAGATTTTTTGAGGCAAGAATTGAGATAAATAACATTGAAGTCTTTGTTTTTATACTGAGGCAAATGCTAATTATAATTCTGATGAGAGTATTTAAATTAGATTCTTTTTAATCTTATTTGGTCGAAGAACACAATGTTCGAAAACGCTGGTTTTAATACTAGATATCTCATTAACATTATCAATTTTTCTTTATCTCTGTGGAACTCAGCTGTACTTGAATTATGTTGAAAGTTGCTTCCCAGACGTAATTTCTCCTTCCCCCAAAATTTCACCAAAAGCGTGCAATGCTTCCATAGATAGTAGCTCAAAAATAAACTATTTTTCATTATATTGGGCGTATCGTTGTATAAGGGTTTTGCTTTGATAGGAAAAATTGGAATCAGAAGTTTGTTTAAAGTTTGAGTTTATTTCAAAACGAATTCGATGACAATAAAACCGATGAGAGGACAACCGTCAAACAGAAACACTGATAAACCACTGTTTGCATCAACTAGCAAATAACTACAATCACAACCGGCATAGCCCTGTGGCCTTTCAAATGTGAAGAAGCTTAAAAAATTTGTCTCCCGGGCCGTGGCGTCAACGCTAAAAAACGCAAAATTATGTAAGATTGGCGTTGAATGCGTTGAATTTATGTAAGATCTACGCCTGAGCGTAGATCTTACATAAAATCAACACATTCAACGCTAATCTTACATAATTTTGCGTTGAATTTTGGCGTAAATCTTACATATTTAGCGTTGAATTTTAGCGTGGATCTTACATATTTAGCGTTGAATTTTAGCGCAGATCTTACATATTTAGCGTTGAATTTAGCTTTGATCTTACATAAATTCAACGCATTTAACGCTAATCCTACATAATTTTGTGTGGAATTTTGGCGTAGATCATATATATCTAGCGTTGAATTTTAGCGTTGATCTTACATAAATTCAACGCAATCAACGCTAATCTTACATAATTTTGCGTTGAATTTTGGCTTAGATCTTACATATTTAGCGTTGAATTTTATCTTTGTTTTTACATATGTTCAACGCATGCAACGCTAATCTTACATATTTTGCGTTGAATTTTGGCTTAGATCTTACATATTTAGCGTTGAATTTTAGCGTAGATGTTACATATTTAGCGTTGAATTTTAGCGTTGATCTTACTTCAATTCAACGCATTCAACTCTAATCTTACATAATTTTGCGTTGAATTTTGGCGTAGATCTTATATGATAAGCGTTGAATTTAAGCGTTGATCTTACATAAATTTAACGCATTTAAAGCTTATCTTAGATAATTTTGCGTTGAATTTTGGCGTAGATCTTACATATTTAGCGTTGAATTTTAGCGTTGATCTTACATATATTCAACGCATTCAATGCTAATCTTACATAATTTTGCGTTGAATTATGGCGTAGATCTTACATTTTTAGCGTTGAATTTTAGCGTTGATCTTACATATATTCAACGCATCCAATGCTAATCATACATAATTTTGCGTTGAATTTTTGCGTAGATCTTACATATTTAGCGTTGAATTTTAGCGTTGATCTTATTTCAGTTCAACGCATTCAACGCTAATCTTACATATTTTTGCGTTGAATTTTGGCGTAGATCTTACATATTTAGCGTTGAATTTTAGCGCAGATCTTACATATTTAGCGTTGAATTTAGCTTTGATTTTACATAAATTCAACGCATTTAACGCTAATCTTACATAAATTTGCGTTGAATTGTGGCGTAGATCATATATATCTAGCGTTGATTTTTTGCGTTGATCTTACATCAATTCAACGCAATCAACGCTAATCTTACATAATTTTGCTTTGAATTTTGGCGTAGATCCTATATATTTAGCGTTGAATTTTAGAGTTGATCTTACATATTTAGCGTTGAATTTTAGCGTTGATCTTACATATATTCAACGCATTCAATGCTAATCTTACATAAGGTTGCGTTGAATTTTGGCGTAGATCTTACATATTTAGCGTTGAATTTTAGCGTTGATCTTACTTCAGTTCAACGCATTCAACGCTAATCTTACATAGTTTTGCGTTGAATTTTGGCGTAGATCTTACATATTTAGCGTTGAACTTTAGCGCAGATCTTACATATTTAGCGTTGAATTTAGCTTTGATCTTACATAAATTCAACGCATTTAACGCTAATCTTACATAATTTTGCGTTGAATTTTGGCGTAGATCATATATATCTAGCGTTGAATTTTAGCGTTGATCTTACATCAATTCAACGCAATCAACGCTAATCTTACATAACTTTGCCTTGTATTTTGGCTTAGATCTTACATATTTAGCGTTGAATTTTAGCTTTGATTTTACATAAATTCAACACATGCAACGCTAATCTTACATATTTTGCGTTGAATTTTGGCGTAGATCTTACATATTTAGCGTTGAATTTTAGCGTAGATCTTACATATTTAGCGTTGAATTTTAGCGTTGATCTTACTTCAATTGAACGCTTTCAACTGTAATCTTACATAATTTTGCGTTGAATTTTGGCGTAGATCGTACATATTTAGCGTTGAAATTTAGCGCAGATCTTACATATTTAGCGTTGAGTTTATCTTTGATCTTACATAAAATCAACGCATTCAACTCTAACTTTACATAATTTTGCGTTGAATTTTGGTGTAGATCTTATATGTTTAGCGTTGAATTTAAGCGTTGATCTTACATAAATTCAACGCATTTAAAGCTTATCTTAGATAATTTTGCGTTGAATTTTGGCGTAGATCCTACATATTTAGCGATGATTTTTAGCGTTGATCTTACATATATTCAACGCATTCAACGCTAATCTTACATATTTAGCGTTGACATTTAGCGCAGATCTTACATATTTAGCGTTGAGTTTAGCTTTGATCTTATATAAAATCAACGCATTCAACTCTAACTTTACGTAATTTTGCGTTGAATTTTGGTGTAGATCTTATATGTTTAGCGTTGAATTTAAGCGTTGATCTTACATAAATTCAATGCATTTAAAGCTAATCTTAGATAATTTTGCGTTGAATTTTGGCGTAGATCTTACACATTTAGCGTTGAATTTTAGCGTTGATCTTACATATTTAGCGTTGAATTTAGTGTTGATCTTACATAAATTCAACGCATTCAACGCCAATCTTACATAATATCAACGCATTTAAAGCTTATCTTAGATAATTTTGCGTTGAATTTTGGTGTAGATCTTATATGTTTAGCGTTGAATTTAAGCGTTGATCTTACATAAATTCAATGCATTTAAAGCTTATCTGAGATAGTTTTGCGTTGAATTTCGGCGTAGATCTTACACATTTAGCGTTGAATTTTAGCGTTGATCTTACATATTTAGCGTTGAATTTAGCGTTGATCTAACATAATTTCAACGCATTCAACGCTAATCTTACAAAATTTTGCGTTGAATTTTGGCGTAGCTCTTACATATTTAGCGTTGAATTTTAGCGTTGATCTTACATAAGTTCAACGCATTCAACGCTAATCTTCCATATTTTGCGTTGAAATCTGGCGGAGATCTTAAATATTTACCGTTGAATTTTAGCGTTGATCTTATTTCAATTCAACGCATTCAACGCTAATCTTACATAATTTTGAGTTGAATTTTGGCGTAGATCTTACATATTTAGCGTTGTATTTTAGCGCAGATCTTACATATTTAGCGTTGAATTTAGCGTTGATCTAACATAATTTCAACGCATTCAACGCTAATCTTACAAAATTTTGCGTTGAATTTTGGCGTAGCTCAAACATATTTAGCTTTGAATTTTAGCGTTGTTCTTACATAAGTTCAACGCATTCAACGCTAATCTTACATAATTTTGCGTTGAATTTCGGCGTAGATCATACATATTTAGCGTTGAATTTTAGCGTTGATCTTACATAAATTCAACGCATTCAACGTTAATCTTACATAATTTTGCGTTGAATTATGGCGTAGATCTTACATATTTAGCGTTGATCTTACTTCAATTCAACGCATTCAACGCTAATCTTACATAATTTTGCGTTGAATTTTGGCGTAGATCTTACATATTTAGCGTTGTATTTTAGCGCAGATCTTACATATTTAGCGTTGAATTTTAGCGTTGATCTTACATAAATTCGACGCATTCAACGTTAATCTTACATAATTTTGCGTTGAATTATGGCGTAGATCTTACATATTTAGCGTTGAATTTTAGCGTTGATCTTACTTCAATTCAACGCATTCAACGCTATTCTTACATAATTTGGCGTTGAATTTTGGCGTAGACCTTACATATTTAGCGTTGAATTTTAGCGTTGATCTTACATAAGTTCAACGCATTCAACGTTAATCTTACATAATTTTGCGTTGAATTTTGGCGTAGATCTTACATATTTAGCGTTGAATTTTAGCGTAGATCTTACATATTTAAAGTTGAATTTTAGCGTAGATCTTACATATTTAGCGTTGATCTTACTTCAATTCAACGCATTCAACGCTAATCTTACATATTTTGCGTTGATTTTTGACGTAGATCTTACATATTTAACGTTAAATTTTAGCGTAGATCTTACATATTTAGCGTTGAATTTTAGCGTTGTTCTTACTTCAGTTCAACACATTCAACGCTAATCTTACATAATTTTGCGTTGAATTTTAGCGAAGATCTTACATATTTAGCGTTGAATTTAGCTTTGATCTTACATAAATTCAACGCATTTAACGCTAATCTTACATAATTTTGCGTTGAATTTTGGCGTAGATCATATATATTTAGCGTTGAATTCTAGCGTTGATTTTACATAAATTCAACGCAATTAACGCTAATCTTACATAATTTTGCGTTGAATTTTGGCTTAGATCTTACATATTTAGCGTTGAATTTTAGCTTTGATTTTACATATGTTCAACGCATGCAACGTTAATCTTACATATTTTGCGTTGAATTTTGGCGTAGATCTTACATATTTAGCGTTGAATTTTAGCGTAGATGTTACATATTTAGCGTTGAATTTTAGCGTTGATCTTACTTCAATTCAACGCATTCAACTCTAATCTTACATAATTTTCCGTTGAATTTTGGCGTGGGTCTTACATATTTAGCGTTGAGTTTTAGCGCAGATCTTACATATTTAGCGTTGAGTTTAGATTTGATCTTCCATAAAATCAACGCATTCAACGCTAATTTTACATAATTTTGCGTTGAATTTTGGCGTAGATCATATATATCTAGCGTTGAATTTTAGCGTTGTTCTTACATATATTCAACGCATTCAATGCTTATCTTACATAATTTTGCGTTGAATTATGGCTTAGATCTTACATAATTAGCGTTGAATTTTAGCTTCGATTTTACATAAGTTCAACGCATGCAACGCTAATCTTACATATTTTGCGTTGAATTTTGGCGTAGATCTTACATATTTAGCGTTGAATTTTAGCGTAGATGTTACATATTTAGCGTTGAATTTTAAAGTTGATCTTACTTCAATTCAACGCATTCAACTCTAATCTTACATAATTTTCCGTTGAATTTTGGCGTGGGTCTTACATATTTAGCGTTGAGTTTTAGCGCAGATCTTACATATTTAGCGTTGGTCTTACATATTTAGCGTTGAATTTAGTGTTCATCTTACATAAATTCAGGGCATTCAACGCTAATCTTACATAATTTTTCGTTGAATTTTGGCGTAGATCTTACATATTTAGCGTTGAATTTTAGCGTTGATCTTACTTCAGTTCAACGCATTCAACGCTAATCTTATATAATTTTGCGATGAATTTTGGCGTAGATCTTACATATTTAGCGGTGAATATTAGCGCAGATCTTACATATTTAGCGTTGAATTTAGCTTTGATCTTACATAAATTCAACGCATTTAACGCTAATCTTACATAATTTTGCTTTGAATTTTGGCGTAGATCATATATATCTAGCGTTGAATTTTAGCGTTGATCTTACATAAATTCAACGCAATCAACGCTAATCTTACATAATTTTGCGTTGAATTTTGGCTTAGATCTTACATATTTAGCGTTGAATTTTAGCTTCGATTTTACATAAGTTCAACGCATGCAACGCTAATCTTACATATTTTGCGTTGAATTTTGGCGTAGATCTTACATATTTAGCGTTGAATTTTAGCGTAGATCTGGCATATTTAGCGTTGAATTTTAGGGTTGATCTTACTTCAATTCAACGCATTCAACTCTAATCTTAAATAATTTTGCGTTGAATTTTGACGTAGATCTTACATATTTGGCGTTGAAATTTAGCGCAGATCTTACATATTTAGCGTTGAGTTCAGCTTTGATCTTACATAAAATCAACGCATTCAACGCTAACTTTACATAATTTTGCGTTGAATTTTGGCGTAGATCTTATATGTTAGGCGTTGAATTTAAGCGTTGATCTTACATAAATTCAACGCATTTAAAGCTTATCTTAGATAATTTTGCGTTGAATTTTGGCGTAGATCCTACATATTTAGCGTTGATTTTTAGCGTTGATCTTACATATATTCAACGCATTCAACGCTAATCTTACATAATTTTCCGTTGAATTATGGCGCAGATCTTACAAATTTAGCGTTGAATTTTAGCGTTGATTTTACATATTTAGCGTTGAAATTAGTGTCGATCTTACATAAATTCAAAGAATTCAACGCCAATCTTACATAGTTTTGCGTTGAATTTTGGCTTAGATCTTACATATTTAACGTTGAATTTTAGCGTAGATCTTACATATTTAGCGTTGAATTTTAGCGTTGATCTTACTTCAGTTAAACGCATTCAACGCTAATCTTAAATAATTTTGCGTTGAATTTTAGCGAAGATCTTACATATTTAGCGTTGAATTTAGCTTTGATCTTACATAAATTCAACGCATTTAACGCTAATCTTACATAATTTTGCGTTGAATTTTGGCTTAGATCTTACATATTTAGCGTTGAATTTTAGCTTTGATTTTACATATGTTCAACGCATGCAACGTTAATCTTACATATTTTGCGTTGAATTTTGGCGTAGATCTTACATATTTAGCGTTGAATTTTAGCGTAGATCTGGCATATTTAGCGTTGAATTTTAACGTTGATCTTACTTCAATTCAACGCATTCAACTCTAATCTTACATAATTTTGCGTTGAATTTTGACGTAGATCTTACATATTTGGCGTTGAAATTTAGCGCAGATCTTACATATTTAGCGTTGAGTTTAGCTTTGATCTTACATAAAATCAACGCATTCAACGCTAACTTTACATTATTTTGCGTTGAATTTTGGCGTAGATCTTATATGTTTAGCGTTGAATTTAAGCGTTGATCTTACATAAATTCAACGCATTTAAAGCTTATCTTAGATAATTTTGCGTTGAACTTTGGCGTAGATCCTACATATTTAGCGTTGAATTTTAGCGTTGATCTTACATATTTAGCGTTGAAATTAGTGTTGATCTTACATAAATTCAACGAATTCAACGCCAATCTTACATAATTTTGCGTTGAATTTTGGCTTAGATCTTACATATTTAGCGTTGAGTTTTAGCATAGATCTTGCATATTTAGCGTTGAAATTAGTGTTGATCTTACATAAATTCAACGAATTCAACGCCAATCTTACATAATTTTGCGTTGAATTTTGGCTTAGATCTTACATATTTAGCGTTGAATTTTAGCGTTGATCTTACATAAATTCAACATATTCAACACTAATCTTACATAATTTTGCGTTGAGTTTTGGCTTAGACCTTACATATTTAGCGTTGAATTTTAGCTTTGATTTTACATATGTTCAACGCATGCAACGTTTATCTTACATATTTTGCGTTGAATTTAAGCGTTGATCTTACATAAATTCAACGCATTTAAAGCTTATCTTAGATAATTTTGCGTTGAACTTTGGCGTAGATCCTACATATTTAGCGTTGAATTTTAGCGTTGATCTTACATATTTAGCGTTGAAATTAGTGTTGATCTTACATAAATTCAACGCATTCAACGCTAATCTAACATAATTTTCCGTTGAATTATGGCGTAGATCTTACAAATTTAGCGTTGAATTTTAGCGTTGATCTTACATATTTGGCATTGAAATTAGTGTTGATCTTACATAAATTCAACGAATTCAACGCCAATCTTACATAATTTTGCGTTGAATTTTGGCTTAGATCTTACATATTTAGCGTTGAGTTTTAGCATAGATCTTGCATATTTAGCGTTGAATTTAGCGTTGATCTAACATAATTTCAACGCATTCAACGCTAATCTTACAAAATTTTGCGTTGAATTTTGGCATAGCTCTTACATATTTAGCGTTGAATTTTTGCGTTGATCTTACATAAATTCAACATATTCAACACTAATCTTACATAATTTTGCGTTGAGTTTTGGCTGAGACCTTACATATTTAGCGTTGAATTTTAGCTTTGATTTTACATATGTTCAACGCATGCAACGTTTATCTTACATATTTTGCGTTGAATTTTGGCGTAGATCTTACATATTTAGCGTTGAGTTTTAGCTTTGATCTCACATAAAATCAACGCATTCAACGCTAACTTTACATAATTTTGCGTTGAATTTTGGCGTAGATCTTATATGTTTAGCGTTGAATTTAAGCGTTGATCTTACATAAATTCAACGCATTTAAAGCTTATCTTAGATAATTTTGCGTTGAATTTTGGCGTAGATCCTACATAATTAGCGTTGACTTTAAGCGTTGATCTTACATATATTCAACGCATTCAACGCTAATCTTACATAATTTTCCGTTGAATTATGGCGTAGATCTTACATATTTAGCGTTGAATTTTAGCGTTGATCTTACATAAGTTGAACGCATTCAACGCTAATCTTACATATTTTGCGTTGAAAACTGGCGTAGATCTTACATATTTAGCGTTGAATTTTAGCGTTGATCTTACATATTTAGCGTTGAATTTTAGCGGTGATCTTACATAAATTCAACATATTCAACACTAATCTTACATAATTTTGCGTTGAGTTTTGGCTGAGACCTTACATATTTAGCGTTGAATTTTAGCTTTGATTTTACATATGTTCAACGCATGCAACGTTTATCTTACATATTTTGCGTTGAATTTTGGCGTAGATCTTACATATTTAGCGTTGAGTTTAGCTTTGATCTCACATAAAATCAACGCATTCAACGCTAACTTTACATAATTTTGCGTTGAATTTTGGCGTAGATCTTATATGTTTAGCGTTGAATTTAAGCGTTGATCTTACATAAATTCAACGCATTTAAAGCTTATCTTAGATAATTTTGCGTTGAATTTTGGCGTAGATCCTACATAATTAGCGTTGACTTTAAGCGTTGATCTTACATATATTCAACGCATTCAACGCTAATCTTACATAATTTTCCGTTGAATTATGGCGTAGATCTTACATATTTAGCGTTGAATTTTAGCGTTGATCTTACATATTTAGCGTTGAAATTAGTGTTGATCTTACATAAATTCAACGAATTCAACGCCAATCTTACATAATTTTGCGTTGAATTTTGGCTTAGATCTTACATATTTAGCGTTGAGTTTTAGCATAGATCTTGCATATTTAGCGTTGAAATTAGTGTTGATCTTACATAAATTCAACGAATTCAACGCCAATCTTACATAATTTTGCGTTGAATTTTGGCTTAGATCTTACATATTTAGCGTTGAATTTTAGCGTTGATCTTACATAAATTCAACATATTCAACACTAATCTTACATAATTTTGCGTTGAGTTTTGGCTTAGACCTTACATATTTAGCGTTGAATTTTAGCTTTGATTTTACATATGTTCAACGCATGCAACGTTTATCTTACATATTTTGCGTTGAATTTAAGCGTTGATCTTACATAAATTCAACGCATTTAAAGCTTATCTTAGATAATTTTGCGTTGAACTTTGGCGTAGATCCTACATATTTAGCGTTGAATTTTAGCGTTGATCTTACATATTTAGCGTTGAAATTAGTGTTGATCTTACATAAATTCAACGCATTCAACGCTAATCTAACATAATTTTCCGTTGAATTATGGCGTAGATCTTACAAATTTAGCGTTGAATTTTAGCGTTGATCTTACATATTTGGCATTGAAATTAGTGTTGATCTTACATAAATTCAACGAATTCAACGCCAATCTTACATAATTTTGCGTTGAATTTTGGCTTAGATCTTACATATTTAGCGTTGAGTTTTAGCATAGATCTTGCATATTTAGCGTTGAATTTAGCGTTGATCTAACATAATTTCAACGCATTCAACGCTAATCTTACAAAATTTTGCGTTGAATTTTGGCATAGCTCTTACATATTTAGCGTTGAATTTTTGCGTTGATCTTACATAAATTCAACATATTCAACACTAATCTTACATAATTTTGCGTTGAGTTTTGGCTGAGACCTTACATATTTAGCGTTGAATTTTAGCTTTGATTTTACATATGTTCAACGCATGCAACGTTTATCTTACATATTTTGCGTTGAATTTTGGCGTAGATCTTACATATTTAGCGTTGAATTTTAGCGTAGATGTTACATATTTAGCGTTGAATTTCAGCGTTGATCTTACTTCAATTCAACGCATTCAACTCTAATCTTACATAATTTTGCGTTGAATTTTGGCGTGGATCTTACATATTTAGCGTTGAGTTTTAGCCCAGATCTTACATATTTAGCGTTGAGTTTAGATTTGATCTTCCATAAAATCAACGCATTCAACGCTAATTTTACATAATTTTGCGTTGAATTTTGGCGTAGATCTTATATGATAAAAGTTGAGTTTAAGCGTTGATCTTACATAAATTCAACGCCTTTAAAGCTTATCTTAGATAATTTTTGCGTTGAATTTTGGCGTATATCCTACATATTTAG